>NC_140165.1:152460024-152702524 GCF_963971535.1 Notolepis coatsorum | reverse complement strand
TTGCCAGTCAATCCAGCAAGGTCAGCCAGGCAATGCAGATGTCAGGACTGACAGGCCCAGGCAGCCACCACTTTCATAAATGAGTGTCCTTTCATTTAATTATTTGGCATGTTTTGGCCTTATAATTCACCAAAAAACAATGCTGATTTAATTTGCACATAATCTCACACAAAATCTAAAATAAATTATCTTAATGAGAGTAAATGAGTTTGAATATGGCCACCAGTGTTGTCACCGGGGGGATACAAATTACATATATCAGACACTTTGAAAATCTAAAATGAAAGAATCAAACACAAAGAGAGAGAAAATAACAGACACTTTAAAATAAAAAGTGGCATTACGAAATAGTTGAAGATTCTTTTTTTTATTCAATAATCAAACTAAATGAACCAAAAATAATGGACACTAATACAGGAAAAGACGTAAAACAAGAGAAGAGCCAGGCTATTTTATATCCATTCCATGGATAGATTCAGGTTTCTGTTGTCTGTGGTTGTCCTTGTGCTAGTCTCTATTATTACAGTCTGTACAATCCCTGAAATAAATGCTGAAACCTATACTTTAGGACGTTAGCACACTGTGGAGTAGGTTTCAGTGTTTCCCCATTGACTTTGCACCAATTCTGTGGCTAATTATCCAAAGCAACAGGTATCCAGTATAGGAAGAACAACATGGGTTTAGCGGAGAAAGGACCCTTCTGTGTATGGTTTGTATGCAACCCCAACAGCACGACACAGACAGGTAATTCAGAGTTAGCCAAAAACAAAGGGCGTATTTATTTGTACAACAGAAATGTGCGACAATGTTCCTTTAAGGACAAAACAGAAGAGGAGAAGAAACAGCGTCCAGTAAGCGTCTATTCGAATACCAACTGGTCCATGCTTCCGCGTTCGCGTTTTGCGCTCTGATTGGCCACTGATGTTTCTGGTCGCACCAATCGTGTGGCGGCAAGTTCTTTCGCCGGTTAAGCTTAGGCACTCTTTCGAAGTTGGTTAAGGTTAGAGTTTGTCTTAGAGCAATAGCATAGTTGGGCTCTGCAGAATTATGCTAGCATAGTTGGGCTCTGCGGCTCTGCAGAATTATGCTACTCCACTTGAGGGGAAAAATAGGAACGTAGAATGTCAATAGCCAAGGCAGAGTCCAGTAACGTAGAAATCAAACACTTATTTTTTTTTGTATCCACTTTTTCTCCCATTTTTCTATTTTTCTCCCATCCCAATTTCGTATGGTCCAATTCAACCCTCCCCTGTCTCGAACGCTGTTTCATGCCTCCCACAAGCCGGCTGCAATGTGGACGAAGCCATACATGTACATAACACGAGTCCCCTCCGATACTCGAGGTAGCAGCCGTCGCATCTTTTCACCTGCGCAGCGCGATCTTTCAGCGTCAGGGGTCTGCGCTTTGGAGGGACGCCGCCCCCGTCGCTTCTTGATTCTACTGCGCAGGCGCACCAACCGACCTGTAGGAGTCGCTGTCCACAACGTCCGGTCCCCACCCATCAGTTTCCCTCCCCCTAATACTGCCAATTGTATTAGTACAGACGACCAGCCAAACTGAAAGCAATGTGGAGCGCTGGGTTCGAACCCAGCGTCTCCAGCATTGGAGGTGAGTGCCTTGCCCACTGCACCACCTAGCCGCCTCGAAATCAAACACTTCTTCAAGGATTTAGAGAAACACACGAAGGCGAACGAAAGCCCAGAGTCCAGGACTAACGAGGATAACTGTTCAGGGGAATTAGTCTTATTTAAGACTCACCAGGAGCGACGTCGAAGGGCAATTCAAAGGCACCGGTCCGCGGGGAAGAAGAGTGAGTGAACAGTAAAACTCCATGGAACGGCAGGGAAGCGATAACGTCTCGCACAGGAGACCACGGGAGTACACGGCAGAAAAATGGTAGTGAGAAGACGACCCGACAACTAGTTATCTGCAGACAGCATATATGAGTCCTCCCGACGAGCTGGATTCAACTCAGGTGCGTGATGCTAATTGACGCTGAGAAGCACGCAGTGCTGGGCCAGCCCTCACAGTACCCCCCCCCCCTCCACGGGAGATACCTGGCGACCTGCCCGGCCTCGGCTTGTCCGGATGGGAACAATGAAAGTCGGTGATCAGGGCGGGGTCCATGATGAGCTGGCGGGAGACCCAGCTCCGTTTCTCGGGACCGTATCCCTCCCAGTCCACCAGATACTGGAACCCCCGTCCTCGGCGTCGGATGTCCATGAGCCGGCGAACCCTCCACTGTGGGTGTCCATCCACCATCTCGGGAGGAGGCGGATCTGGGGCAGGAGGCATCAGGGGACTGAGAGAGACAGGTTTTATACGGGACACATGAAACACAGGATGGATCTGCATGGAGGCTGGAAGCCTTAGACTCACCGCCGTGGGGCTGAGCACCTTCCGGATCTCAAAAGGACCGACGAACCGGGGATTCAGCTTCTTGGCGGTGGATTGAAGTGGGAGATCCTTGGAGGATAGCCACACCCTCTGCCCTGGTTGGTATGCCAGCGCTGGGGTCCGGCGTCAGTTAGCTCCCCGACTGGCGCGCTCCGATGCCTGGAGCAGAGCAGTCCTGGTGATCTCCCAGACACGACGACACCAGTCAAGATGAATCTGCACGGAGGGAACTGCCACTTCCGACTCCTGGGATGTGAAGAGAGGGGGTTGGTAGCCCAGAGATACCTCGAACGGCGAGAGGCCGGTGGCGAAGCTGACCAGGCAGTTGATGGCATACTCGACCCAGGGGAGGAACCGGCTCCAGGATGCAGGCTTCTTGGCGGCAACACACCGGAGAGCAGACTCCACGCTCTGGTTCATTCTCTCCGTCTGCCCGTTAGCCTTTCCTCTGGTTATCACCCACAGTGGCCCCTATTCCCTTACAAAAAGCCTGCCATACCTGGGAGGTGAACTGGGGCCCCCGGTCTGAGACGACGTCCTGGGGAAACCCATGGAGGCGGAACACGTGGCTCATCAGGAGGTCCGCCGTCTTGGGAGCAGATGGAAGCTTGGGAAGGGCCACGAGATGGACCCCCTTGCTGAAACGATCCACCACTGTTAGAATGACTGTGTTTCCCTGGGAGGGAGGAAGGCCAGAGAAGAAGTCCAACGCCACATGGGACCAAGGGCGGCTCGGAATGGGGAGTGGCTGCAGCAGGCCGACGGGTGCTTGGTGAGAGGCCTTGCTGTGGGTGCAGACCGTGCAGGCCATCACAAACTCCCTGACGTCGTTCCTCATGGTGGACCACCAGAACCGACGAGCCAGGAAGGAGAAGGTGCGGTGGACGCCGGGGTGGCAGGCAAACCGGCTAGTGTGGCCCTATTGAAGAACCCGGGACCGGACAGAGTCGGGGACGAAGAGACGATGAAAAGGTACGTTGCTCGGACCAGGATGGAAACGTAAGGCACGCTTGACCACGGTCTCGATGCCCCAGGTAACCACTCCCACCACCCTGGCCTGGGAATGGGAGTCGGATCCTCTGTAGTTGGATCCTCCTTGGTGTGTAGCCGGGACAGAGAGTCGGCCTTCGTGTTGCGGGACCCAGGGCGGAAGGTCAGCGAGAAGTCAAACCGACTGAGGAAGCTGGCCCACCGTGCCTGCCGGCCGTTGAGGCGCGGATGTACGTTAAGTTCTTATAATCCAAATGGTAAATGGTTCCTCTGCCCCCTCCAGCAGAGTAGAAGGCGCATGGATGGACCTTCTGGTCCGTCGCTGACCGCTGAGACAGGATAGCCCCTAGTCCAGTATCCGAGGCATCCACCTCCACGATGAACTGCCTCTTGGGGTCTGGGTGGAGTAAGACCTGGGCGGTGGTGAATCTGTTCTTGAGGGAATGGAACGCAGAGCAGGCCGTTGGAGACCAGTTGAAAGGAAGGGAGGGAAAGGTCAGCTTGGTAAGTGGCTCCGCCACTCGGCTGTAGTTCCGGATGAACCTCCGGTAAAAGTTCGCAAAACCGAGGAAGCTCTGTAGCTCCTTCCGAGAAGAGGGCTCCGGCCACTCTACCATGGCCTGGATCTTGCGGGGGTCGGCTCGGGTCTGGCCGCTCTCCACGATGAAGCCAAGGTAATCAACGGAATCGGAGTGGAAACGGCACTCTGCCTTAATGAAGAGCCGGTTGTGGAGAAGGCGCTCAAGTACTCAGCGGACGTGATGGACATGCTCCTCGAGAGTCCTGGAGAAAATTTGAATGTCGTCGAGGTAGACCACCACAAACTCATCGAGCATGTCACGAAGGACGTTGTTCATGAGCGCCTGGAATACCGCCGGGGCGTTGGTGAGGCCGAACGGCATTACCAAGTACTCGTAATGACCCCGGGGAGTCTTGAAGGCTGTCTTCCACTCGTCACCCTTTCGGATCCGGACCAGATGGTAGGCACTCCGGAGATCCAGTTTAGTGAAGACCGTAGCCTGGGTGAGGGGCTCGAGGGTGGAGTTCATGAGAGGAAGAGGATACTTGTTCTTGATTGTGATATCGTTAAGTTGGCGATAGTCAATACAGGGTCAAGGTCAAGGTCAACTTTATTTATATAGCACATTTAAAACCAACCGAAGTTGCACAAAAGTGCTTCACAATATAAAACAGAGAAATACTAAAAAATACAATATAAAAAACTGAGAAATACTAAAAAAATTTAAAAATACAAAATACAGTATACATATCCGAAATGCAAAGTGGTAAGGCTCCTGGAAGAGACGGTATCCCAACAGAAATGTACCTCTCTTGTTGGGACATAATTGGACCCTTATTACTAAATATGATTTTATACTCAGTCAAGGAGGGGAACTTCCATAAGAACGACAATATTGCACTCATAACAGTCCTCCTTAAAAAAGACAAAGACCCCACCGAGTGCGGTAGTTATAGACCCTTAAGCCTCCTCGGAACCGATATCAAACTGTACTCTAAGGTATTAGCCATCAGATTACAAAAGCATATGACGTCTTTAGTTCATCCGGACCAAACTGGCTTCATAAGAGGCCGCTTGATCACTGATAACATAAGACGATTACTGCACGTACTAGATGCTGACAAGGACGACACCACGCCTAAGGCGATGCTGTCCCTGGATGCAATGAAAGCTTTTGACAGGTTGGAATGGTCGTATCTATGGGCAGTATTAGAAAGGATGGGGTTAGGTAAAGGTTTCATTGATATGATTAAAGTATTATACAAAGACCCATCGGCCATGATTACAACAGGTATAATCACCTCCGGAATCTTTCCGGTATCACGCTCATCTAGACAGGGTTGCCCTCTTAGTCCCGGACTATTCGATCTATCATTAGAGCCTTTAGCACAATATATAAGACAATCCCAATCCATAGAACCAATCGTAATCAAGGGCACACAACAAAAAAATTGTTTATATGCGGACGACGTAATACTGTTCATGCAAAACCCCAACACCACATTGCCTCATCTACTCAAGTTGATTGAGGACTTTGGAGATTTATCGGGATTTAAGATAAATTGGCCGAAGTCGGCTTTCCTTCCACTTAACGCCCCTGCAAAAAGAAATATAACCCTCCCAGAAGAGATACCTATGGTAAAACACTTTAGATGTTTGGGAGTGGAAATATTCCCCACCATAAGACAAACGGTGAAGCACAATTACATAAAAATCCAAAACAAAATCAAAGACGACCTTGACAGGTGGTCAAAACTTAAAAACTCAGTACAGGCACGGATATCAATAGTTAAGATGGACATACTACCTAGAATCAACTTCTTCAGCTCAATGCTACCGTTACCCCCTCCAGAGGGATACTGGAAAAAATTACACTCCTCCACATACAAATTTATTTGGAATAACAAACCACCACGTATAAAAAGATCCACCGCACAGAGAAACAAAGCAGATGGTGGTATGGCATTTCCAGATTTTTTCCACTATTTTAAGGCGTACACTTTAAGACCATTGACAACATGGTTTGATCCCCAAGCATTAGTATCCTGGAGAAATTTTGAAGAAAATATAGTAGCTCCACATAGACTGAAGGACATAGCATACACTAAATTATCAATTAAGCAATGCGAACGGAAATTTGGCCCCATAATTACTCATGCGATCCGGATATGGCGTGAAACACACAAAAAATATTCTAACCCACATAAATGGCATAATCATACTCCCTTATTCAATAACAATGCACTCTTGATTGGAAAACGACCTATACGATTCCCTATATGGGAAAAGCAAGGCATACACTCATTAGGTGATGTTTTCAACAAACAGGGTTTTTGTAGTTATGAAGAAATACGCAAAAAATGTAATCTCACCGAGTCCACATATTATTTTTACGCACAGTTATTGTTATGTTTGAAGGCTCACAGTGTTCCATTAAAGATACCAATTGAACACCACAGATACCACAAATTCTTCTATGAAAGAGAGACATCGAGAGGTTTTGTTTTATCATCAATTACTAACGTCCTCGTATGAAACCCTCCACCTAGACTCAGTCTGGAGGAGGGATATACCGTCCAGACCTGGAAAAAGATTTTGATTGGCAAGAAGCCTGGGCAAATGTTCGATTTACATCAAGGAACCCGGACCATCAACAAATCAATCTTAACTATATTCACAGGACATACTTGACTCCTATAAGACTGAACAGAATGGGTCTTAAACAAGACTCCAAATGCTCCTTATGCACAAATGGGGACGAGGGAACATTTATGCACATGTACTGGGACTGCCCACCAGTTAAGATATTCTGGAAAGAGGTGACCCAGCAATTATCAAATCTCTTAACTCTGAATATACCTGTACACCCCTCTGTATTACTGCTGAATGATGTTTTTGAGTGTGCAGTACATCCACAGCTAAAGAGATTGGTTTTATCGGGTATCACAGTGGCTAAAAAGCTGATAGCATCACGATGGTTCCAACCAGAAAAATTTTGCCGAAAGGTCTGGATTATTACATATCTCGATGTGATTTATCAAGAAATATCTACAGCAAGAATTTTGGGTCTCAATGAATCCAAAATGACAATGTGGTTAGAAGTGGTTGAGAGAATAAAAGCTAGCATATATATATAATGGTAGTGTCTGGTTAGGAGCGAGGGATAATGGATGGATTATCCAATGGGGGGTCCGGGAGGGGGGGGTACGAGCTAGAGCATAGGGTATTAGATAGCAGGTATTAGGGGTATATCCTGTATAATACATTTAACTAAATGGTGATTTCATTGGATGTGCACTGTTAATAATGCTTGTATATCTTATCGTGTGTTGTCATGTTTGTTTATATGTTTGTTTAAAAAATAATAAAAAAATAAAATACAAAAAATACAGTATGCACACTATCAGAGGCTGCAATACATTAAAACAATATAAAAACTGAGAAATACAAAAAAAATACAAAATACAGTATACACAAAATCAGAAGCTGCAATACATTAAAGGGGAACTATTTTACTATTTCTTTCACTATTTGGGCACTTTTACACAATTCCTGTGAGTCTATGGAACACCTCTGTAAGTTTTTTTTTCAAAAAAATGCATTGTTTTGTATTTCTAATCAAGTACTCAAAAACAGCATTTTTCTACCTCAAGATCTTAAGCCGTTTTGAGTCTGGGCTCCAACCACTGTGTGGCCTGGTGCCAACTGCCACACCAACTGCCACATTATTATGCAGCTGAGAAATCTCTGACATCACAGATATGCACATTTTCAGATGACTCAGTTCAGTGAGGGTGAATATTGTGAGAGCAGAATTGGAAGAATGCGCCAATATGAGAATTAGAGACATAGATCCTATTAATATAAGTCCACATAGCTAGGAAACAATGCTAAACACTGAAGAAGGCCATTTATAAGATAGTTCCCCTTTAAAATAATCACGACACGACCAGGGATGTATGGCTTACTAAGCCTCAAAACGCCAAAGAAAATAGGTGAGTCTTTAGCTGAGACCTAATTTGTAGTGGAAGACTGTTCCACAGTTTAGGGGCAGCCACTGCAAAAGCTCGGTCACCTTTTGTTTTTAGTCTAGACCTTGGGACATCTAAAAGTAGTTTGTTTGATGACCTTAGTGCTCTAGCTGGGGTGCAAGCATGGAGAAGTTCAGCTAGGTACTGAGTAACATGTTTTTGACATTATAATGCTGATTGATTGATTAATTGAAAACTTTATTAACAGATTGCAGAATGGGTACAGTACAGTACAGTACAGCTCAATACATACAATTGTTAAGGGGATGCAGACCAGAGAAAGACTTTCGTCTTGTTTACATCAGGGTCCCCCATTTTCAATTCATCATAACATATACTGTACACTGTACAAGCAAAACTGTACATTGGAATATTGACAAAGCCATACTTGGTCATTTACTGTACATTGGAGGGGGTTAGGTTATGACATTTGCAGGGGCCAGTTTCAAATTGCAGTCTCCCGTAGGTGTTCTTTGAGAGTGGTTTTGAAAGTGGGTAGTGATTCACATTCCTTTACAGCTTTGGGTAGGGCGTTCCACATTGATGTGGCATAATTGTGAAACGTGTTTAGTCCCTTGTTTGAGCCGAATCTGGGTTTAACATGATTTGTGGAGCTCCCTCTGGTGTTGTGATCGTGGTATTCACTGACCTTTGGGAAGTATTTTGTACATGGGTACCTTGGTCGTGTAGTGTATCTTGTAGACCAGGCCCATTGCAAGTTGCTGTACTCTGTCGTCTACTCTAAGCCATCCTAGGTTGTCAAAGTGGGCAGGGGTGAGGTGGGTTCTAGGAGTAAGGTCAAGCAGTAGTCTGACCAGTTTGTTTTGAGATGTTTGTAATTTTGTTTTTAGTGCCTTTGAGGTGCTTTGGTACCATGAGGTGCAAACATAGTCGTAGTACCCTTGAATGAGTGCTCCTGCCAGAGTCTTCAGGGTATTCTTGTTTACCAGAGAAGAGATCCGGTACAAGAATCGAGTTCGTTGGTTGACTTTTTTTATTACATTGGATGCCATTTTGTCACAGGAAAGATTAGCCTCTAGGATGGAACCCAGGTAGGTAATTTCATCTTTCCTTGTGACAATATTGTCACCCACTGTAACTGAGAAGCCGTCGGTCTTGCTGAGTTTGTTATTTGAACCGAAGAGAATGGACTCTGTTTTGCCCATGTGTAATGATAGTTTGTTATCAGCGAGCCATATGCAGATTTTGCCTAGTTCCGAGCTGAGGGTTTTTTCAACCTGTAACTTGTTCTTGTCAGAAACCAGCAGGGCTGAGTCGTCCGCAAACAGGAACAAGTTGCAGTCACAAGCTGACGACATGTCATTTGCATAAATTAGGAACAGTAGCGGTCCTAGTATGCTTCCTTGTGGAACACCACAGCTCACTGGGAGGGGGGGATAGGGTACCGTTTACCTCCACCATCTGTTCTCTCCCCTCCAGGTAGGATTGCATCCAGCTCACTGATAGACTATCAAAACCAATTGCTTTGTGTGATTGACACTGTGTCGAAGGCCTTTTGTAGGTCCAGCATGACCATGCCGCAGTATTTGCCCGCGTCCACCTCTTGTTTGATGTGGTCGTTCAAATAGAGAAGGCATGTGTCAGTGGAGTGGGATGTTCTGAAGCCAGATTGGAATTCGTAGATTCGATTTTTTTCCGCTAGGTACTTTTCGACCTGTTCGTATACTATTTTTTCCATGACTTTCGAGATGGAGGTAAGGCTAGAAACAGGGCGGTAGTAGCCTGGGTCTAATTTGCTGCCCTTTTTGTACAGGGGTGTTACTCTCGCAATTTTGAAGTCCTTGGGGACGTGTCCCTGTTTTATGGAGAGGTTTATTATGTGTGTGATGACTGGGGTGATGGCGGCTGCTGAGTCTCTGAGGAATTTGGAGGGGATGTTGTCATGGCCAGTGGCCTTGTTTGGTTGGAGGGCGCTCAGTTTTTTGAGTACCTCAGTTGTTACCATTTCCAGTTTGAAGTCGTCTTTGTGGACCCCTAGGTTCTTGTAGTATGCTACTATGTGTTCTACCCCATAATGCCCTGAGTGGGAGGGTAGTTTGTTTACCAGTGTTGTGGCTATGTTTGTGAAGAAAGTGTTTAAGTAATTGGCTACATCCAGCTTGTCTGTGATGAGCGTGTTGTCCGTCTTTATGTTTATGTTTGAGAATCTGGTTTAAGTTTTTTACTGCAGCCTAGTTGATTATTGAGTAATTTCCAAAGTTCACATGGTTTGTTTTTGTTTTCCTCAGTTTTGTCATTGATGATTTTTTTTTAGCAGTTTTGATCATGGAGTTTGTGTCATGCCAAATCCTCATCATCTCCATAGACAATTACTGTCAATTACTGTCTGGTTCCCCTCAGCCTATAAAACCAGGCTGCAGTGAGGGATCCACTCAGCTGAAAAGATCACTGGCTGCTAAGGAATTTTACATCATGAGAGCCAAGAACAGGGCTGGTAAGATCACCTCTCCCGACCCACCCTGGTCACCAACTCCCCTCTGGCAGGCAATGGAGGACGATACTGCACAAGAACCTCCCACCACAATAACAGCATCTTCCCCAAGGCCATCCGCCTGCTCAATCAGAATCAGAATTAGAATCAGAATCAGCTTTATTGACAATTTTTTCTATTCTGTTACAGCATCGAGGAGTGAAATCAACATAAAGTAGTACAAAAAAGAAGCAATAAAAATAGTGTAAAGATACAAAAAAAATTGCAGCATAGCAATGATAAAAAATTGCATTCATTTACAATACAATAACCACAATGTAGTAGTCACAGTGCGGTGTGGTGGGTGCAAAGTGGCAGTAGAATCAGTGATAAAGTAGCTACCATAACAAACACAGCAGCCGAGCCACAATAACCGAGTCACAATAACCGAGCCACAATAACCGAGCCACAATAACCGAGCCACAATAAAGGCTCCTGACTGAACTTATGAACAATGCCCCCACAGGGCCACATGCCTGAGCTTTGAGTCATTTATGCATATAATTTAAAGGTGCACTGGGTAGTTTTTTTGGGGGAAACTAAACTCTGAAAAGTCTAAATAAATTATGATATATGTTTAGTATTGAATACATAAAGTGTTACAAGAGAAAAACAGGATGTCTGGAGCAGTGTTTGAAACTAGAAATGATCTGTTTGGCTGTGGTGCTCCTATACCCTCCCACCACCTTTACCAAAGAAGAATCGTCTAATAATAATAATAATGGATTGGATTTATATAGCGCTCTTCTCTGACTCAGAGCGCTTCACAGAGTCCATTATTCGTTCATACACAGTCATACCGGTGGTGGTAAGCTACAATTGCAGCCAGAGCTGCCCTGAGGCAGACTCACGGAAGCGTGGCGAATAATCATCGCCTACGGCCCCTCCGACCACCACCAACATTCATTCACATGCATACACATTCATACGAGGCAAGTAGGTTAAGCACAATGTTGGATCACTTTATTTGATAGGGTGATTTTGGGGGATTTTATTGAGATTATAAACAATATTCAAACATTTATAACTAGTTATTGTCATTGTATATGTCATTGTATATGTCATTTTCATCATTTTAAAACTACCTGTTGCAGCTTTAACCTGTTAAGCTGTAGCCCTATTTTCAGAAATTTCGCCTAAAGGTACATGCCTAAGTAAATGGAAGATTGCTCCACTTCTACAAGGTCAATTAGCATGTTCTTGGTATCTAGGAACATCTAGGGACCTGGGGGTATGTATTTTCCTTATTATTTTGACCAAATCTTTTTTTTTTCATTTTTTCCAAACAAGAAACAACACAGCACAATAATGACAATAATACATAACAGACATCCAAGAACACAAACTAACACAACAATGACTAGACAATAAATTAGACCTATATATATTGGATACACAACCAGTAAAAAAAAAGTTGTCACAGAGAAAAGGATAACAAAATAAAATCTTTACTATAAAAAAGTGCTCACCGAGCCCCCTCCACCTCCAGGTCCGGCAACCGCAAGCCACAGTCCCGGAGGACCCACAGCCCGGCCCCCCCGCGAGCCAAAGCACCATGCCTCTTTAGTGCCTCGACATGCAGAGACCCCGAACCACGGCCCCCCCCAGCCAGAACCCACGATCACCAGACCCAGATCAGAAGGGGGTCAGAAAATATACATAGGATCAATATTGAATGAAAAAAAATAAACAAAATAAAAATAAAAAAAACCACCATAACCATCAACATACATGAATATTTGCTTGTTCGCTCGTGCCATTTATGGCGGTTAGTGCGAGTTCTCTGGGTATCACGCCAAATCTGGATCACATGTGTGATCAGAGGGCCAAATCGTAATTTGCATTATTTAATTGAGATGTTGGTGTACACGATATCTTGAAGTCTGTGTGGGGACACCATCTCCTCCTCCAATGGACGCCAGGAAACAGCCGCTTGAGCGTCAAACCACGTGATAAGAGGTCTTAGAGAGTATGCTTGGAAATAATATTTGAAGTCCGGAAATGCCAAACCCCGTCCAATTTACTCCTCTGTGCAGTGGTTCTTTTTAAGCGTGGGCGTTTGTTATTCCAGACAAATTTATATGCAGCAGAGTGCAGTTTTTGCCAGTAACCAACAGGAGGAGACAACGGAAGCATGGAGCTAATAAAATTTATTCTAGGTAAGACATTCATCTTAATTATTGAGGCGCGGGCCTGTAATGAGTTCTTTAATTTGGACCACCTGTCAAAATCCTTCGCAATCCTGACACCCAAGCTGGAGTAGTTATACTTTACAGTCTGGTTAATAGTCGGGAATATTTCAACCCCAAGGCATTTAAAGTGATCTATCATCATCTCCATAGACCATATTCACACAGCGGCCATTTTGCTCTTATGTTATGCACCTGAGCATGACACGAGAACAAAATGGCCACTGTGTGAATATGGTCAATTACCGTCTGGTTCCCCTCAGCATCTAAGACCAGGATGCAGCGAGAGATCCGCCCAGCTGAGAAGATCATGGCTGCCATCTAAGGAATTTTACATGAGAGCCAAGAACAGGGCTGGTAAGATCACCTCTGACCTGACCCACCCTGGTCACCAACTCCCCTCTGGCAGGCGATGGAGGACGATACGCACCAGAACCGCACCACAATAACAGCTTCTTCCCCAAGGCCATCCGCCTGCTCAATCAGAATCAGAATTAGAACCAGAATCAGCTTTATTGTCGCATCTTTCACGTCTTTCATCTGAAAAGTCGAAATAATGTAGGATATGTTTAGTATTGAATACATAAAGTGTTACAAGAGAAAAACTGCATCCCTGGAGCATTGTTTGAAACTAGAAATTTTTGGCTGTGGTGTACCTACCCTCCCACTACATTTACCATATTTACTGTATTTACCATACAAAGAAGCATACTCTAAACACATGTTCTAGCAGTTTAATACAGGTATAGATTGTAAAAGATGTGTATGGTCACAAATCTTGAAGATTGGTCGTGACGTATCAAAATATAAGCGTTTTATTGCATAAAACGCATAATAAACTAAGGCTTGGTTCCAGAGTCGTTCACTATGACAAGATACGACCTGGTAATTCCATAAAGGTGATCAAACAACTTTGAATTATTTCTATTTCTAAATCAGCATTTCTCATCCGGTCTCTGCTGGATTGGTCTGGGTCGCCGTGGCAACCGCTTCTTTGTCTGTTCTGGTTTTCTGTGTGTCTCCGTCGGTCTGTGTTTCTGTCTGTTCTGTGTGTCCCAGCGCCCCCTTTTATGAGAGAGCCTGGAGTATCTGCGTGATGTCACAGGAAGTGACATCAAGGAGACGTTTCTTCCAATCAGTGGCTCTCTTAGTTCAATTTGAAAAAAGGGGCCGTCTCTAGCAACCCAACGGCTTCTATTCTTTGTTCCAAATCTCAGAATAGATTTACCGTCCAATTTACTTAATAGTTTTGTTATTTAATTCAAGATTTATATTTTCTAATTGGTGTTTACCAGATGAACACAGACATACCATTTTTGACTCATTTCTCTTTATGCTCGACGAGAATCACAGTTTTTATCCTTAAGTCCACTCACATATTTTCTAATAATAATGTTTTTAACTTAAATCAGTATCTAGTCTAAACAGTTAGTATTCATACCATTTTAAGTAATGACAATTTGGTTCAGAAGATGCTTAATTTCAAAACCCTGTGATTCTAATCGTAAACATTTCATATTTAATATCATTGCATTCAGTATAATTAGCACATCATAACAGGAATATTTGCAGTTCAATTTAAGCTAATATTGAGTATAGAAAATACATTTGAAAGTGTACTGTAATACTGGAACATAGTCCCTCCTTCTGCAGCTGTCTCTCAGGTTGTGTCACAAGAGACCTCAGCAGATAACAGGGACATGTTATCTACCCACTCCATTGTCTCAGCTGTTGGCCAACACTATATGTAAATTGATCTATGGTGACCACAGCTCAACCCGTCTCTTAACACACATACTATGCTCTCTTGGGAACCAGGTTCCTTAGGCTATGGTTAGACTAGTGTATTCCTGGCGTTTTTTTATACGTTTTTGACGACGTTTCATGTCCTATCTACACAGAAATGCGTTTTTTGGCGTTTTTTTGTGGATACGGCTGAAACGCAAAATTGTGTTTGCGTTTGGAGATACGCAAAAAAAACGCCAGGAATACAGCGTGTAGTCAGCACGGAGCAGTTGTTGCGAAAACGCCCATGCGCAGTAGATACCATCTGCGTGCCCTTCCTGTGTACAGTGTGTGTGTTTGGGACAGAGCTCCGTGTCCCAAATAGCTTCAGCTACCATGTGTTGTCAAGTTATTGTTATAAGGACCCCAGTCCAAGCTACAACAGTCTGCATTCCCTTAACAATTGTTTGTATTGAGCCGTATTGTATTGTACCCATATGCAATATGTTAAATAAAGTTTACATCCATTCATTCTGCTAGCATTACCGATTGCATGAGCAGCTGGCTAACGTGAGCTATCAGGATTCAGACCCTGTTAGCTCAGAGTTCCTCTTTCAACTTAAGAAGCATTAAACAAAATGGCCCAGTCATCTATTCACCTTTGTTTAATACACACAGCGTTGTCTCTAATGTTATCGAACTACTGATAGCTCGCGATATCATCAGTTTTGATGCTGGCTAAGTAGCGTGAGCTAACGTTAGCTTCTAGCCACAATGCTATATTGTTATAATGGCATACTCCATTGACGTTAGCATGCAGCTAACAATGCTACAATGCTACCGATCGTTTTTTAGCCTAAACTATCCGCTCTTGGTGGTCACTTGTGTTGATGTTAGTTTTGTTTCATCAACAAATGACAGGCAGAACACACAGTGAATGTATCCGTTTTGTTTATTGCACTTTTATTAGGCTTTGCTGAAAAATTATTGCTGCATTGAGTAAAGCAAGATGGTGGCGCGGCATAGGCGCCTGCCTTATTGACATTTTCTTTGCTGGAGCTTCCACCAGGAAGTGTATTGGCACATTCGTTCTGATTGGTTGAAATTGCCTTCATGTTTGCCACCTACTGCCACCTACTGCTTTGGCAGTGTACTACATCAGTGTGCTCTGGTGACAAAAACGAAAAAAAAAACGAAAGTGTGACTCGAGGCGCATGACGTCGCGGCGATACGCGGCGATGCGTATAAGAAAACAATACGAAGATGATACGAAAGGTGTAACCTCAGCCTTAGTCAAAATGAGGTTACAAGTATTTTTGATTGTTAAACCATTAACCATTGATTGTTAAAGACTAGAAATATAAAGCATTCATATTCCACACCATTCTAGTAGTACTTACTAAATTAAATGACTATGATTATTTGCAGAGTTAAATTTAGCATAATCAACCATCTCTGGCAATTTGATGTCATTGCATTTACTTTACATTGACAGCTCATAACATTAGCATTTACATTTAGTTTTATCCAAAGTGACTTACAAGTTCTGTGTACAACAGGTCAGCAGGAAGGGTACAACTTTTAGTAACAATGTTCATCAAACAGTGTTGAAACGTGGGTGCTACAGTCTTGAGTGCATATTAGGTATAATATAGACAAGGAAGAGTATTTAGTGGCAAAGTGCATGATAGGAGTTGCTATGATGCGTATATTTCATTGTATGTTAAAGACAGAGTCTGTGTTTTTTCTTTTTATATATATATATGGGATATATTCCTCATACGTTCTTGAATAGTTTAACCTGTTGATGAATAAAACAAGTTTCTATTACTATCGTGGGGCTACTCATTTGTTTACATTTGGATCACTGATTGGGCTTCTTTTTATTTATTTTTAACTTTTTCTCCTCCTGTTTTTCTGTGTTTTTCTCCCATCCCAATTTAGTCGTCATACCAATTCCCTCCTCCCCTTCCTGGTCGTTGCTCGCATGTGCCCCCCACTGGTCGGTCTAGGGAGGGTTGATAGATACTATCGCATGTCCCCTCCGATACATGCAGAGTCAGCCAGCCACTTCTTTTCACCTGCCAGCGCGGACTCTCATTGGTGAGGTGTAACGTGTGTGAGGCTCACACTACCCTCACCATCTCCCTTCCTCGCTGTGCAGGCACCCTGACTGACCTGTACGACCAGATTACCACCCACCGGCTTCCCTCCCGCTGATCTCTGCCAATTGAGCCAGTATGACGGCCGGCCAAGCCGGAGGCAACGCTGACAGCCGGATTCGATACCAGTGTCTTTCGCGTTGGTGACGAGCGCTTAGTCCGCTGCGCCACCCAGCGCCTGGGCTTTTAAAGAGGTGAAGGATATGGTCAATATTGTATTGTGTGAGAATAAATATGCTATATGCTATTATATCATGTTTTGTGGGAAATGTTTGTCCTTTTTTGCATAAAATAATTGCTAGCATTATGCTACCTTGTGTCATTATCTTAAATGTCATTTTGTGAGAGTCATATGAGTGAATAATTCCTATGGTATATTTTCATAACTGAATAAACAAACTGTCCTCAGTGGAAAATTGTATCCATGGAACACAGTAAGAAGCTAGAAAGCCTCCTGAAAGGTTGCTTTACAATTTTGTCAACAAACTATTCTAGGCTTACATTTGACATTACATTAACACTTTCAGTGCCCAGCAGGGGGCACACATTTAGTGCTTGAATGACCACCATCCACTTCAATGTTAACGTTAATATCGCCTAATCTATGTTTTAAATTATGGCTATGTGTCTACTCTGCCCGTCGCTTATCAATGACTCATTTTCCAGTCAACATTGTCGAAGCGGATTTTTTTTTATCGGTTCATTTCCGTTTATAGCATTTTGAAAAGCCCTCGTTTTCAAGAAGAAGAAAAAAGATTCTGTGATAAACGCCCTGGAACTGGAATATTCTAGAACGTTGTCATTTTTCGGCCTATTTATGAATCGTTTTCAAATAAACGCTAGATTATTGATAGTATATGTGTACGTATGCACGCTGGTGCCGCAAGCTGAAAATCGATTCTCTTAGTTCCTGATCGCTCGCACAGTCAAACAGCCATATCACACATAGGGGAAAAGCGTATATCTCCGTGAAAACAGGTCTGATTATCCTAAGACTGGTAAAATAGATTCCTTACCTGAGATCAGATGGTATCCAAAAAGATTATTCCAATTCCTGATCGCCATTCCAAAAATCGATCCTTTTATTGATCCAATGCTACGTACTGTAAAGACATATTACACGCTGTTCTGAGGGTCCACAATGAATCTGATCGGCTCCGGTTACATGCGTGAGAAGTAAAATGTGGATTCCGGATTTTTTTTTTCTCATCCATTTTCATTGAGTCCATTCCAAAAGGGTGCATTACCATCTGGGAGACTATAGGGGGCGCTTTTTTCACATCTGAGCGCCTGGTGGGGCTGGTTTACCAACGGTAGACTCAGTTGATGAAATATGAATTCAGATTGCTAATAAAAAAATAAAACGATATTTCTCGTTGTGGGCACTCAATGGGGGGGCTGATAACACGAGTTATGTCGTGATGGGCATTCAAAGTGTTAATGGGGACCTGCATTGCTATTCCTAGCACTATTTGGGCAACTTTACACAATTCCTGTGAGTCTATTGAAGACATCTGTAAGGTTTTTTTTTTCAAGAAAATGCATTGTTTTATATTTCTTATCAAGTACTCAAAAGCCTCATTTCACAGCATCAGTATTTCAGGCTGTGATGGCCTGGCTCCACCCATAAGCACTTTGAGTGACAGTCATCCACACAGTATGCGACTGGTAGACAGAGAGAGATATACTGAGGCACGGAGGAGCGATCTCTCCTCTCTCTCTCTCTCCCTCCCTCTCTATCTCTCTCTCCCTCTCTCTCTCTATCTCTCTCTCTCTCTCTCTCTCCCAGCGACTGGCAGACAGAGAGAGATAGAGAGAGACTGAGGCACTGAGCACTGTGTAAACAAGCACACGCAGACGCGGGCTCTCGAGCGATCTATCCTCTTTCTTTCTCTCTCTCCCTCCCTCTCTCTCTCTCTCCCTCTCTGTCTCTCCCTCTCTCTCTCTCTCTCTCTCTCTCTCCCTCGCAGAGTGCAGTCGAGGTGTCGGATTACACTATCTGCCTCGCTGTTGGAGGAAGTGATTTCCACTCGCTCTGCTATCGCTATCTGTGTGGGCTGCCTAGGTTGTGGGCGGGCATTGGCTCCAACCACAGAGCCAATCGGATCACTATCCTCTTCCCCAGCGCCACGTGACGTCACCATGCGAGTCAAATCAGATTGACCTGATTAAAATGGACCAGGAAATGAATGACCTGAATGACGGCAATCCGCCAATATGGTATTTAGAGACACAAACACATTGATACTAACTCCTATTACTATAATACAATGCTAAACACCGAAAAAAGACATTTATAATGCATGTCACCTTTAAATGTCCTTTGAAGGCTCTGCACCTTTAAATAATAGAGATGGAATCAATCTGATCAATCCTCAAGATGGAATCAATCGTAATGATGTAACTAGATGATGTCTACTCGACTTGATCAATTGGATATTTAAATTTACAAAAAATACAAAGATTTGAGTGATAGTATATTATTAAATATTTTAGCATAATCCATTTGATATATATAATTTATTATTAGTTATCATGGTGATCTTCTTAAAAGGAACAATAAACATTCAGAAGGCACAATGATGACCATGGGGAGAGGAATAGCGAGCTTGTTAACAGATTTGGCAATGGGGCGACAATAATGTATACAAGAGGCATGGTATTCTATCTTTGGCCTTGCTCTGCTGGCAGCGGTTTATTTATCACGTTGTCTCATAATACAGCAGCACATATGATCTCCTCTCCTGGAGGGGCAGAAGTGAGAAGAAGGAACAGTAGGAGAAGGTTTATATAGTCCCAACCGGGTGTAGACAGTAGACGCTCCGCCTACAGCGCTCTCCAGTGGACACAGATATACATGCAGTCATGAGGGCAGTAGAGAGCAATTACAGTCAGTTACAACCATACATACACCCTCTATATTCAACAGAGCTCTGAGTGAGCACATGATATCATCAGTTCCACTGATGGTATATAGATGTGAATCAAAGCATTAATCAAATACACTTATGTATTTTTAATGCTGGAACATTGTAAACTGTCATTAACCCTTTCACTACCACACTACAGAAGGTTAACCCTTTACTATCACACTACAGACTGTTAACCGTCTGTAGTGTGATAATAAAGGGTTAACCTTCTGTATTGACGCAGTGAAAGGCTTAACCATTTGGTAGTGCGGTAGTGAAAGGGTTAAGACTTAAGACTTGGGATAACATAAGCTGTCTGACATTAAGATTTAGACTGTCATTAAGACGTACACCCTTTTGCTGGGATAACATATGCTGTCATTAAGACTTAGACTCACTTGCTGGGATAACATAAGCTGTCATTAAGACTTAGACTCACTTGCTGGGATAACATAAGCTGTCATTAAGACGTACACTCTTTTGCTGGGATAACATAAGCTGTCATTAAGATGTAGACTCTTGCTGGGATAACACAAGCTGTCAAGTATGTGGAACATGTATTTATCTTAATAAAATTTAATTGAGAGAAAAAAAATTCATAATTATGTCTGAAGATGTGAGGGTTAAATCAACATAATCTATTAAATTTAATTTTGTTCTTTTGCTGGGATAACATAAGCTGTCATTAAGACAGACTCTCTTGCTGAGATAACATAAGCTGTTATTAAGACTTAGACTGTTGCTGGAATAACAAGCTGTCATTAAGACGTATACTCTTTTGCTGGGATAACATAATTATGTCTGAAGATGTGAGGGTTAAATCAACAATCTATTCAACTTTATAGATTTTTTTTTAAATCTTTTTTTTTTTAACAAATGTTTTTTATTTGTCCCCCCTTTTTTTTTTTTTACATAAAACCAGACACACAATACATAAACAATGGAAATCCACAATAAATCACAGGACTATGATTGACACAATAATGAAATTAATGACAGTCCAGTACTTAAATCAAAATAAATGTAAATTAAAAGATTTACCCGTAATAAATGCAATACAATACCTATGCTCTTGCTCGCTCCCCCCCCCCCCCCCCCCCAGGACCCCTTTTTGGACAATCCATCCATTATTCCGTTTAACACCAGGAATTACAAATTCATATGCTAACCTTTATCCTCTCCACCACCTCTAACCAGATTGCTATACTGGCTTCACTAACACCTAAAATTCTTGCTGTAGATATCTCTAGATAAATCACATCGAGATAGGTAAGAAGTTGAACCCATACCTTCCGGCACATTTTATCCGGTTGAATCCAGCGTGATGCCATCAGCTTTTTAGCAGCCGTAAGACCGGACAAAATTAGTCTCTTTACCTGTATAGAGGCTGCTAACTGAGAAACATCATTCAACATCAATACAGAAGGCAGTACAGGTATGGTCAGAGATAAAAATTCTGATAATTGCGTGGTTACTTCTTCCCAGAATGTCTTAACCGGAGGGCATTCCCAATACATATGCATAAATGTACCAATATCACCGTTTAAACATAAGGAGCATCGAGAGTCTTGTTTAAGCCCCATTAGAAACAAACGTCTAGGAGTTAAGTAAGTCCTATGAATAAAATTAAGATTAATCTGTTGATGATCCGGGTTACGTGATGAAAGCCGTACGTTTGCCCAAACTTCATCCCAATCAAAATCTACTTCCAAGTTTGGTATATCCCAGTCTAGAGGAAGGACCTCATATGAGGACGTAAGTAAGTGACGATAAAACTCAGATACAAAGCCTCTCGATGTTTCCTTTTCATAAAAGAATTTGTGATATCTGTGGTGTTCAAGCGGCACCTTTAATGGAACTCCATGAGCCTTTAAAGCTGCTCTTAATTGTAGATAGAAATAAAAAGTGGATTTGGTGAGGTTAAATTTGTTATATATATCTTCAAAGTTGCAAAAACCCTGATCGTTGAAAACATCCCCCAATGTATGTATGGCTTGTATGCAGGGGCGTACCTTCCTACAGGCGATATAGGCGGTCGCCTAGAGTGCCACCCAGAGGGGGCCGCCAAAAAAAAAAAAAAAAAAATGTCTGTGCAGTTTTGGCGCCGCCCTCTATATCTGCAACCATTATTTTTACATAAAAAAATCCTAACAAAAGGGAAAATGAGCCAAAAATCTAAAACGGTCGGTCGGTCTGAGCCTCAGCTTTAGGTGTTCACAGTCAGAACATGCTAGAGCGCTGTGCATTGATGGGTATCGGTCAAGTGTTTATAGAATTGAGCGTTGAGGAAAGAAAGACTAATGTTAGAGAACTATGAAGAGGCAAAAGCCATCCGGCCATCCAGTTTAAAAAGAGAAGAAAAGAAGAAGACGAGAAACGTGCCAAGGTGAAAGGTATGCAATTTTGTACAACTTCCAAGACCTGCCACACCAAGAGCTGATGAAGCAAGCAGAGGCACTTGTACACAGCTTAAACCATGGAGGGCAATCTTACATAAATACATAATTTTCTTTTAAAGCAAATGTGCACGTTATTTTATTGTTTGTTATTATTATTATTATTATTATTATTATTATTATTATTATTATTATTATTATTATTATTATTATTATTATTATTATTATTATTATTATTATTATTATTATTATTATTATTATTATTATTATTATTGTGTGTTAGCTAAGTTGTTTATTTGTTTTAATTCTTTAGTGTGCATTTTACATTTATTCTTAGCTCTTGTTCTTGCTTGTAAAAAATAAAGGTGCAGTACTTTACTGTATAACTGTTAACCCTTTCACTGCAACACGACGGAGGGTTAACCCTTTACTATCACACAACCGACGGTCGTGAAAGGGTTAACCTTCGGTGTATTGTCGCAGTGAAAAGGGTTAACCGGTTGGTAGCGCAGCAATGTTTAGATTTTTTTGGGGGGGGGAGGCTCAGACCGACCGACCGTTTTAGATATTTGGCTCATTTTCCCTTATGTTAGAATTTTTTTTATGTAAAAATAATGGTTGCAGATATAGAGGGGTGCGCCAAAACTGCACAGAGCAAAAAAAAATAAATCTCGCCTAGGGCGCCAAATGTGCTAGGTCCGCCCCTGCTTGTATGCCCTTCTTTTCCCATTTGGTGAATCTGATAGGTTGTTGTGAGAGAGAGGTTAGGGATGCACATTGTGTCAGACCTTATAAGGGCATATAGCCACGCCCCTTTTAGTTTGATTGGTTGTAGCCACGCCCCCCTTTGAGATGATTTATGGTCCCCTACGTTCCGCCCCCTTTTCTTATTGGTCGAGGATTCAAGGAGGCGGGACATCCGGTTTCGAGGGGAGGGACATCCGGTTTTAGGAGCGGAGGGACATCTGGTTACGGAAGGGGAGGGGTTTTCAGAATTTTTTTCAAAATACAAGTTTTTTTTTTTTCAAAATAAAAGTTTTTCAAAATAAAATATTCAAAAATACGTTTTTTTTTAGTGTCAGAAATTAAAGATTCAAAACGTTTTTTTATTTTCAATTTTCAGAATGTGTGTATTCCAAGGTTTTCAGATTAAACATTTCACAAATTGTATTTTGCATTTGGCATTTGGCATTAAGAAAACACACACACACTTTAAATGTTTATTCTGAAAACCTTGGAATACACATATACATATTGTGAAGATATTGTATTTTTCTTAAGACCTTGGAATGCACACATTCTTAAGAAACTGACATTTGAAATGTTTATGTCCACACAAATACATATTGTGAAGAAACACTAATACATATTCTTAAGATACACAAATACATATTGTGAAATGTTTATTCTGAAAACCTTGGAATACACAAATACAATCTTAAGAAACAGACATTTGAAATGTTTATGTCCACACAAATACATATTGTGAAGATATTGTATTTTTCTTAAGACTTTTGGAATACACAAATACAAATATTATTGTGAAATGTTTAATCTGAAAACCTTGGAATACACACATTCTGAAAATTGAAAATAAAAAAAAGTTTTGAATCTTTTATTTCTGACACTAAAAAAAAATATTTTTGAATCTTTTATTTTGAAAAACTTTTATTTTGAAGAAGAAAAAATTTAAAAAAAAACTTTTATTTTGAAAAAAATTCTGAAAACCCCTCCCCTTCCGTAACCAGATGTCCCTCCCCTCCTAAAACCGGATGTCCCTCCCCTCGAAACCGGATGTCCCGCCTCCTTGAATCCTCGACCAATCAGAAAAGGGGGCGTGACTTAGGGGGTCATAAATCATGGCGTAAATCAGGCGTGGCTACAATCAATCAAACTAAAAGGGGCGTGGCTATATGCCCTTATAAGGTCTGACACAATGTGCATCCCTAACCTCTCTCTGTTATGCAATAAGGAGTGCATTGTTATTAAATAGGGGAGTATGACTATGCCATTTATGTTGGTTAGTACATTTTTTCTGTGTCACGCCATATCCGAATCACATGTGTAATAAGAGGGCCAAATTTCAAGTTGCATTGCTTAATTGATAAGTTGGTGTATACTACATCCTGCACTCTATGTGGTGCCACTATGTTCTCCTCTAATGGTCTCCAGGATACAGATGCTTGAGAATCAAACCAGGTGATCAGTGGTCTTAAAGAGAACGCTTTAAAATAGTAGCTGAAATCTGCGAATGCTAATCCCCCGTCGGCTTTATTTCTCTGTGCAGTGGATCTTTTTATTCGTGGAGGTTTATTGTTCCAAATAAATTTATATGCGGCGGATTGTAATTTTTGCCAGTAACCAACAGGGGGGGGGGGGGGGGGGGGGGGGTAACGGCAACATTGAACTGAAAAAGTTGATTCTAGGCAAAACATCCATCTTAACTATTGATGCTCGGGCCTGTACTGAGTTTTTTAGTTTTGACCACCTGCCGAAGTCGTCTGTGATCCTATCTAGGAATCCGGCATAATTATACTTCACCGTTTGGCAAATTGTGGGAAATATCTCAACTCCAAGACATCTAAAGTGTTCTACCATTGGTATATTTTCTGGGAGTGAGGTAGCCTTCGCAGTCACATTAAGTGGAAGGAAGGCCGATTTTGGCCAGTTTATCTTAAATCCCGATAGATTGCCAAAATCATCTATTACCTTGAAAAGATGAGGTAGGTGGTAGGGTTTTGCATGAACATTATTATATCGTCCGCATATAAACTGATATGATGCTGTGTGCCCTTAATTGAGATCGGCTCTATGGATTGGGATTGTCTTATATACTGTGCCAGAGGTTCTAGAGATAGAGCAAACAGTCCGGGACTAAGAGGACAACCCTGTCTGGACGAGCACGACACAGGGAAGTTTGGGGAGGTGAATTTCCCTGTTATAATCATGGCCGACGGATCTGTGTATAGTACTTTGATCATATTAATAAATCCATCTCCTAACCCCATCCTTCCAAGTACTGCCCATAAATAAGACCATTCCAACCTATCAAAGGCCTTCATCGCATCCAAGGATAATACAGCTACAGGAAGTACAGCTTATTTGCTGGCTTCTATCACATGCAGTAACCGTCTAATATTATCCGTGATCAGGCGGCCTCTTATAAAGCCTGTCTGATCAGGATGAACTAAAGATGTCATATGCTTTTCTAGTCTGATGGCTAGAACCTTAGCATACAGCTTAATATCGGTTCCGAGGAGGCTTAAGGGTCTATAACTACCACAGTCGGTGGGGTCTTTATCTTTTTTAAGGAGGACCGTTATAAGTGCCATATTAACGTCCCTGGGGAAGTTCCCCTCTTTGATTGCGTATAAAATCATGTCAAGTAATAGGGGTCCGATTACATCCCAACATGAGAGGTACAGTTCTGGTGGGATACCATCCCATCCAGGGGCCTTACCACTTTGCAATTCAGATATACTGTAGCCTCCCTAAGTTCCTCTAGTGTAATAGGTGCATCTAACTGTTTAGCGTCTTCCTCTGAAATTTTAGGTAGGTTAATTTGATCAAGAAATGAATCCAGTTTATTGTGATCGAATATCACTTCTGACTTGTATAGGTTAGAATAAAACGCAATAAACATCTCGTTGATTTTCTTTGGGTCTGTAACAAGTCCCTGTTGGCCCTTAATAGCGGGTATATCAGCAAAACAAATTTAATCTTGAATTCAGTTTTGACATTTTGTTTTCTCAAATCTTCAATATTCCGCCCATTTCACTTGAAAAGTATATTCATATTTGTCATATTCAAGGCCAGAGCCTTTTATTTATGGAAGCTTCCCATGTAGAACATGCATATCTTGTAGGCACATGGTCAAAACAAACACATTCCACGACTTCCATAATGGAAGGAATTACAAGATCAGATCTCTAATAATGTGCAATTCCACACACAGTGTATTTATTATTCTGCCAGTGTAAAAAATACTATGTCGGACAGACATCCCGCAAATAAAAAATCAGATTGAACGAACACAGAAGCAATATAAAGCGGGCCGACATTAATTCTCCCGTGGCACGACATTTTAACGAAATGGATCATAAAATCAGTGACCTCAAGTGTATAGGTTTGGAGATATCTTAATAGAAGGGGTGGCAACCATGAACAACTCCTTTTGCAGCGGGAATGTGTATGGATTCATCGGCTCCAATCGATGTTTCCATCTAGTATGAACGAAGAGTTTAATTTGGCTCCATTCCTGTAGGTGGAGTCTTAGCCTACTAACCTGTCTACTGTATAAACACTCAATGACTAGTGCACTGATTTATGAACGGTCTAAACAACCTGATACTCCCAGTGTGCTACAGTTGATTTCCATACAGACTTTTAAATGTTGTATTGTAATATGTGTATATTGTTGCATAATATATCTATCCAGGATGGCATCGTTTCTACATCATAGCCTATAGCCATTACGCATTCATGGTCACTGTGATGAGAAGTCTACCTGTCAACCTAGCCTGTGCTAATTACTGATTGGATCCACCTGTCATGTTGTCAACCTATTCTATGCTAATTACTGATTGTTTCCACCTGTCATGATGTCAACCTATAGCCTGTCCTAATTACTGATTGTTTCCACCTGTCATGTTGTCGATCATAGCCTAGTTAAGGCTTGTTTGTTGCAACCATTCGGCCGGACGGTCGAAAACGTTTTGTGCGTATTAAAACAAACGATATTCCTAGAGTGCGGTCCCTACCCTTTTTTCTACTTGAAAAGTATAACAATAGGACAAACATGGCCACCTCTGGGTCAAACAGATTTTATTTGCCACTGAAACATACATAGCACTTCTCACTGGGCACAAGCAGCATCTGCTGTGGTTGGGGTAAGGCAGAGGGTAGGCAATGATGGTAGCATGGGGCAGGCTGTAGGGGGGAGGTTGTTGAAGACACTCTTCAACTGGCCCCAGCAGCAGCAGGGGGGGCAGGTGGTGCAGGGGCTGGGGCAGGCACAGGGGCAGGGGCAGGAGCTGGGGCGGGGGTAGTGAAACACCCTCTCTTGTGCCACTGCATGTCCCGCACGCGACGGACAGACTGGATCTGGGGTGCTGGGGCCTCCCAGTCATTCCAGTGCTTGAAGTCTCCTCGCTCGAAGATGAACTGGCGCCCCCTGTAGCCTGGGTACATGTAGGCAACCCATCTGTAGAGAGGGAGGGTAGAAATACTGCAATATAATAAACAGATTTTATAACAGAAAGACACAAAAGAAACGGCAAAACACTTGAATGGACAAGGACAAAGATTGGAAGGGAAAAGCAAGTGAGATGAAGGGATAGAGAGAGGGATGGAGGGGAGTCCTTACGTTCCGTTAAGAGCCTTGACACTTGCTACGCGGTCCTGAAAACCATGTCCCCACAAACTGGGCACATCATCGTCCACAATCTCCATCTTCCTGCCACTGAAGCCAGGGTTCTCAAACAGGTGCAGCTTGTGCTCAGCACCGTCCTAAAGAGGATGGAAGCACACTGGGATATTACTGAGAGCACGCTGTCCACGTGGAGCTGGTGGATGGTGAGTAAGTAAGGATGACATGGTCTATAATAGCATGTGTGGTCGGATCAGGTCACTGTTGGTCAACCTCCAGTGACCTCCACCACCAAAGGGTGACATTTAGTGACCTATGGTTCTTATAGGAGCACCAGCCAGAACTGTGTAACACTTTTGTGAGATCAGACGGTATAGAACGGATTAGATGTTCAAAGGCAATGTATGAGTCTAGGTGGTGGCTGCTTATATGTCAAGTTGCCCACTAGTAAAGGGGGAGCCATTTCCCAACAGTTTTATGATAGTAACAGATCTCTAGGTCGAGTGACCAGAATTCTGCAGCACCCGTGTGCCTGCTTGGTCCAAACAGAATTGTGGTTCCACTGCTGGCCTCGATCTTGCGAACCTACTGCGTTGTCAAGGGAAATGTATTGTTTTGTTGTGGTTGTTGCCTTGACCTTATGATCCAAAGCCCTTGGATACCACAGAGTTCAGTGAGGACATTCCGAGTGGTAACTCACCACCTTGATGGGCCTTAGAGACCAGAAGGAGTAGCTGCTCTGACTGTTGGTCCAGGTGTCCCAGCGTGGGTATTCACCCTTCTCCAGGATGAACTGCTCACCTGTGAACCCCTTGCGGTCATAGCCCACCCATCTAACAGGAGAGATGAGGGGGAAAGAGAGACTCAATGAGAGGAGAGGAAGAAGGAACTGAGGCAGTATGAGGAGAAGATGGTTCAGTGATGGTTAGTCTACTATCAACAAACTTTATGTTACATTAATAACAGATTGTAGATAGATTGTATCTAAAATGTAATAACTTTGACTGTATTTGCATTATATCTCTGTATGTGTTTGTAATCAGGAAGGATGCACCTATACTTACGGGCCTGACTCAACCAGCAAAGAGCCCACCTTTTCAATGCCTTTCTCGGCCAAATCTTTACACTCGGCAGTGAACTCAGCCTTGCGACCCTGGAAGTTCTCAAACTCAAACAGCACCACCTAGGACAAATAAAGACAATGTAGAAGATACTTAATTAACAGAAAGAACACAGAGAGACAGATCATTCAAATGAGAGAACAGAATATGTATTTTAAAAGATAAACCGTCCAGTACCTTGTAAGTGACTCCAGCTCCACCCTGGCTCTTCCCAGCAGCAAGCTGCTCTGGGGCGCTCTGCTGCTCTGACATCCTCCTGGTCCTCTGGTCCTCTTTTGGGAGCAACATACACACTCAAGATTATCAATGTTGCAATTGCACTTCTCATTATCACTGTATCATGTAATAATTCTGTCCTGGCCTAAAGATGAGAAACTAGGCAGGAATAATCTGAGAATTATTCCCATTATATTACTCTCTATTACACTTTTGGATTATGTGTATGACAACCAAGGAAACCTACCATATTATCATATTATTGTCATATGGATGTGGTACTCTGAAACATATTAACCCTAGATTATCCACTGATCAGGCCATAGTTTGTCACACTAACTCATGCTAAAAGTCCATCAACTCATGTTAACTTGTGCTGAAAATCCACCAAATACTACCACTAAAAACCTAAAAACTCAAGTCTGGGTCCTTACTTACTGAAACACTTTAGCCTATTACCCTTGGGGGTAAAATAAAGCAATGCATTGCACAACATCTCCTAAAATCATTGCTGTAATGTTACTTGATGAATGTGAGCTCACAGTTTCACTTCTCTCTGTATTTCACACAGTCACAAAGTCTCATGGGCCTCCCACCATCTCCTCGAACCTTTCCTTCTGTTGTCTCAATGCACAAGTAAACTTTTCCATCACATAGATCTCATGGATCACGTCCATCCATTCTCCCTCCATCTGTACCTGACTCATCCACTTCTTTGTGAGAGCCTTTTTGGTTGCCATATGTTAAAAATATACATCTCCTCATTATCCCTTATATCAAAACCTTTTCCCCAAATACATCACTTTGAATTAGAATTTCTATCTTTTACACTATTTCATAATTTCTAGTAGTAGTAATAATTCCATTCTCAATAGTTACTGTACTACTATATTCATACCCTGTACTACCCCTGTCGCTCAAAACCCACCATAGTGGTTTTAACACCCGACTCCTGGTATAAAGCCCTATTGAACCTATACTGTGTAGCCCCCATATTGCGTTTTTTACCTGGGTTGCTTGTTAGGAAATGTTTACCGTCCCTCTGTTTCTGTGCCACTTGGTGTGTGGTAGGGATGAGCCGGTGGAGGACACGAGCAGGGGGGTATTTATGGTTTATTTCTGGCCACAACAGCAGAAAAGGGTGAGCTGTCGATACAGCAAGTCTGTCGCTCACATTGTGTCCATAACGCTGCCTCTCAATAGGCAGCTGTGTTGGCACACTCTACCCCTGCCCGTCCGCCTGGCTGCCAGTGTGTGGTGTGTGCGGGCACAGGGAGAGGGAGCCAAGAGGATTCAGCAAACAGCCCACTCAGCACAAACAGACCCATGCACAACCTTCTGACCACACCCAGTCTAGACCCCCCCCTCTCTCTCTCTTCTCCCAACCAACACCTCACCAATACTGGTTAGTGTTATCAATATAGCAACATCAGATTTGCATTCATCGCTCCAGTTCTCTCACCACTTTAATTCATCAAAGGCATGACAAAAATGGCTTTGTGTTATAGCTGTTTCACTAAACATAATATCATCTAATATCATGAAAGATTTTCATAGTATTATTGGTTGAAACATAAACTATAGGACTATTATCTGTGTCCAGGAAACTGGACTGGAGGTGCAGCATTGTAAACAATCCTCGTGATTAGGGTTGCAAGGGGGGGGGGCTTTTTGGCAAATTTATACAATACTAGGTATTGTGGCATAACTCCATGTAATGTTGATTGAGTTGAATTGTAAACCTGCAAAGTGCAGTGCACTCCTCCATCACATACAGGTAATTTCGGGCATCGCATTTAATGGGAATTCAGTAGAATTACAACCTTCTGCATACATAGAGCACTCTTCCATCACCCCTGCAGATTAGACTCAGGATCTTACACATTATCCAGTGTTATTGACCCCACAATGAAATACACCTAGGCCTACAATTTCACAGAATTATGTTGAAATGTCTTTTCTTTTAGTGGGATCATAGGGAATGTATTTTATGTTGTTGTTTAGAGTCAACTTTTTAAATTCACAACAATGCTGATTTATTTATTTATTATTTTTATGCTGACAAAACTCAAAACCACTTTGACAGGCGGCTGGGTGGCGTAGCGGAGATTGCGCTCGTCACCAATGCAAGAGACTCCGGTCTCGAATCCCGGTGTCAGCATTGCCTCCGGCTTGGGCCAGTCGTCATACTATCTCAGTTGGCAGAGGTAGCGGGTGGAAAGTCGATGGGTGGGGATTGGGCGTTGTGGACAGCGACTCCTACAGGTCGGTTGGGTGACACCTGTACAGCAGCGACAGGAAGTATCGGGGGACGCGTTACTCATCGCCACTGAACGTCCGCGCTGTCTGGTGAAAAGATGCGACAGGCTGCCTCCTCGTGTACCGGAGGGGACACGTGATGCAAGGCTTCTATCCTCACTACAGCCGACCAGTGGGAGGCATAGTCTAGCAACGTTCAAGACAGGGGAGGGGAGAATTGAAGGGGAGAATTGGCGATACGAAATTGGGATGGGAGAAAAATAGAAAATAAAGAGAAAAAGTGGATACAAAAAAAAACACTTTGACAGTTTTCCACTTTTAGTTTGAGTTATTGAGAGTAAATGAGTAATTGGAGGACACTGTATCCTTGTGTTGTTAATTATAGCTCAATGAAATGATGTAGATGAAAAAGTAGCAACATGGATTGCAGATTGTCCATAATTACATTGAGCTGAAATTAACACAAGGGTTCAGTGTCCTCTGGTGACATCAGGACATGTTCTAACTCATTATCTCTCAGTACCTGTTGACAGTTTTGGTATGCTCAAAATATCAGCATTGTTTTTCGCTGAAGTATCCCTGGGTAAAGGTTCAACTGTCACCTTTTCCCCCCTATTACAAGGGTTTGCAATACAGCCTGCAAAAAAACCCTTATATTTCCTGTGGCAGACCGGCTGGCATGGTAATAGAAGGCCGCTATGTATCGGCCAAGGCCATGGCATATGCACTTAGGAGATCCGAGGAGACTCCCGGCAGAGCAGCGCACGTCAACCCCAATGCTGCGCACCTGTGTCAGACGCGCACGGGTCCCCGTGCCACGGGACAGGTGAGCGCAATCAAAGCCCAATCAAGAGGCATAGAAAATGGAGACAGACAGACGAAACCTGTAAGTAAAGAGAGGACGTGAGTAAGAGAAGAGAGAGAGAAAGAGCAAGAAGATGATTGTTGTCTGTGTGACCAATCCTGTTTATCTGCTTTTGGAAGGAGGACCTTGCTGTGTGCTATAATAACCCCGGCCCTAGGCTGGACAAGATATGCCTCCTAAAGTGTGTAAACGGAAGTACAGGCTACAGGCTTTCCGGTTTCGACAAAACAATTATAGAAACGTGTGAAGTGCACAATATTTTCCTGCAACGGCTTTGCCTGAAGAATTTACTACATGACCGGGACGCGTGAATATTTTAGGCAACCAACTTGTGTTTAGCGTTTCTCTGATTGGCCAATACGCCCATGTGACCACGGCAGCGCGAGAGAGCTGCAGCGCGGAAATAGGCTGTCTATTGCCATTCTCTAAGACAAACTCTAACCTTAACCAGCTCCTTAACAGCGCCTAAACTTAACCCTTCTAACCTTAAGCAACTCCGAAACAATGCCTAACCTTAACCAACTCCGAAACAATGCCTAAACTTAACCGGCGAAAGAATGCACGTTAAAAAATATTGCCATTCTCTAAGACAAACTCTAACCTTAACCAGCTCCTTAACAGCGCCTAAACTTAACCCTTCTAACCTTAAGCAACTCCGAAAAACAATGCCTAACCTTAACCAACTCCGAAACAATGCTTAAAGTTATGCCTAAACTTAACGGCGAAAGAATGCGAATGCACGTTAAAAAAAAAAAAAAAATGAAAAAAAAATTGCCAGCAACAGCAATGCAGCGCTGCCAATTGAGCTAGTTCTGGATAGTAAAAAAGGGCGGATTACTGCTACATAATGCTGCCGCGACGAAGCAGGGGCGTGGCTAGACGCAAGTTGGGCGTGGTTAGACACAAGGTGGTTGCCTTTAATATTTAGGCGACCGGCGTGTTCTAGCTTGTTTGCCGACAGGATTCGGGAAAAGTTTGGTCCGTTCGGAGGCAGCTTCCAGGGGAAGTATACACGGGAAATTCTACCCCATAGACACTTTCGGCAGTAGTTCTTTACCCTAACATTGGTCCATTATTTACTCCTTTTTTCATTCGATTCTTACACCAAACCAAAATACGAAAAACAGCTCCGTATTTCTGTTTTTCCTCGTTTTTTCGATTTTGGTTTAAAACTGAAACAGGAAAACACGTCATATTTAAAAAAAAATTCCGTTTTAACTATCAAAACGTACACAGACCCTTGTGCCGTGTGTAGTTTGTTCATTCCAATCTAGTGACTGCTCAAAACACCCGTCTGTCATATGTGACTCACATCCTTATATTTGATTCCCGTTAATTCCCATGGAAGGTTTCAACCTTTTGAATATTCAAATGACTGATATGCTAAAGAAATTTAGCCAGAGAAACACCAAGCTGAGTTTGTTGCTCAACTCATGTAAACTTTTATTAAGAATTTACAATTTAGGACACTGGCCATTACAACAGTGTAATATACATATTTTACTTTCAAATAAAAAAGAACAAATAGACTGATAAAAAATAAACCCTCAAATCAACAATTTATGACAAAGTAAAATGTCAAGTATAGAATAATCGGGGGCAATGACTCCAAATATTCAATCAAAACATTCACTTGTATTGCATTAGTATTCCAACGTGATTCTACCAAAAATATGGGAGACATGACTGATAAGAGAGGGGAGCAGAGGTCAGTGCTGTAGTGCATCAAGTGACAAAAGTGCTTCATGGATGTAGAGCAAGTGGGGTATGTGGCTAATATAAGAGGAACAATAGTCAAATCAGTATGCAGCAAAATGGAGGGAAAAGTAGACCCATCCTCATAGTGAACTGATCTTCCCCACAGAGTAGTGTTACGCCACCCCCAACACTCTACTACATATCCATACTGCTGTAGTGGCCAAGGGCCAAACGTCACCAGGAGCATATTTCTTGTCGCAGGATTACCCGGTCAGAAAACTGAAAGATAACAATTTGATGTTTCAAGTCATTTGTCAAGTTAAAAGTGATATTGATTTGTTCTTAATGAGGTCTTCAAGCCACTTGACAACACGACAAGTTTATTTCATGCTCGTCTTTAGAATTTTCTGGTGTGAGCAATCTTGCTTCAATAAACCCCCCCCCCCCCCCCACCCATTCAAACCAGGCTGCTGCCTCTTGGCCAGTCAAGAGAATAAGCTAAGCTTGGTATTGGAGCAGATTGTGCATGCATATCATTTGAATGACAGAGAGGGGGGGGGGGGGGGGGAATTGCACATTTTGTTGTCACAAACATTTTAAAAGACTTTCTGGCAAAACATGATCCAGGCCAGGGAATCCGAAGAGTACATGATGAATGTATGGCTCATAGTTGACAGTCAGAAAGTTGTCCTCGCAATCCTCACCCATTAATTTAGTCACATAATCAATCATTTGATCTATTTGAGGAGGTAAAGAGAGTGAAGTGAAGGATGGAAAGATGCGTTGATTAGTGTTTTGATGCAAGGTTGAGGAGTGTGTTTGTGAGGAGTGTGTTTGTGAGCAGTGCAGATAAGGAATGTTTGTACGATTGAGAGATGCAAAGTCACTGGCCAAACCTCCACCATCCTTCTTCCAACAAAGAGAAACAAGACATTTAAACAATCTACACAACAGATTCAGATGCCGTATTTAAAAGTCATGGAGTGTATTGGAGAAAAAGGCTTGGGAGGCCTCTATTGTAGTGATGATTTTTAATGCCGTAAAAACTAGCATTCTTTGTCTCTTTTAAATCTGTGACAGTACAAAATATAACATTTCATAATTACAGGTACTAATAGAATATACAAGCCCACTGACAATCAGGTCAGCAGGGTTTTGTTCTCTATGATCAATAAACAGAAAAAAAACAGACGTGTGCTCCTATGGCAAAGCTCGTGTCCACCACCACCTTCACTGACTGATACACAGACACATCACACAGATAAAGGAAGACACCTTGTAAATAATATTAAAACCAGGAAACAAAATACAAAGGTGATCTTTTGGAGGAAAAAGGCCGTCCTCCAGCTCATGTCGAAGCACTTCCAGGTTAAAGAGGCGTTGTGTGGTCCCACAAGTTCCCCGAAATGCAATCTGGCAGGGAGGAATTGCCCCCCCCTTCACACCTCCGTAGTGCTTCTATCAGGGTTGAAGTGTCTCTATGCGAAGTCCCCTCCCCCGACTCAGAGATGGTCCAGAGGGACGAGCAGTGAAATGGACAAGCGAAGCAGCCCGATGGTCTTTTTTCCCCCTTGCTCGTTTCCTCCGTGAGACCGAGACTCTCAGACAAAAAAGGCACCATGCACATGTACGCAGACCCAGGTGGGAAGAGGACAAAGAAAAGTGAGTAGAAAATACATCAGCAGCAGTAGAATCCCTCCCCATCCCATCATCTCCGGGTCCAAAAACGTTAAGGCTTCTGTTTTCATACAGATTCTTCTGTTTTAAGGCAACCTTGAGGAGGGAACAGAAAAGGACATTATTAAAGAGGCACGGACAAGGCAAACAATGATGAGCTTTTCTTTGACTCATTTTAAGTCAAAGATACACACTGGGATAATGAGAGATAAACTGGTTCTTTATTTCCTCCCTGCGAGTAAAATGTATGTACCGACGGCAAAGTACAGAGATAGGAAAACGGACAATAACACAACCACACATGAAAAAGGGATAATAAAAGATAGGAAAATATGATTAACCCTTTCACTACCACACTACAGAAGGTTAACCTTTCACTACCACACTACAGACTGTGTAACCTTCTGTAGTGTAGCAGTGAAAGGGTTAACCCTTTGTCGTGTAGCAGTGAAAGGGTTAACCTTCTGTATTGTCGCAGTGAAAGGGTTAACCATTTGGTAGTGTGGTAGTGAAAGGGTTCAAATGTATAAAAAACTAAACTAAATACAAATAAATAAAGTGATTGAAAATAGCTCACCTGCTCATTCATTTAGCTGTCATTCTCATACTGACTCAAGCGCTTCTTAGATTTGAGCTCCCTCAGCCACTGTGGCGAGTCCTCTTCGCTGATGAGAGAAACAGAGAGACGGTTAAAGCACAAAACAAGCAGCAGGCAGAGGAAGGAAGCACAGACTGGAATGAACAGTTGACTGTATTCTACCCTGTCCATAGTTTGTACCTTACCCGTTTTCTTTCCCAGCAGATTGCGGCAGTACGCGGGCCGCTCGTGGTAGGAAAGGGGACTTAGGAGAGCGGGACAGCTGGGAGGGAGAGGGAGCAAGACTGCCCACCTGACCCTCAGAGTCGCCCCTCTTCTTCAGCTGGGCCTGAGAAGGACCAGGACAGGACACAAACAGAGGAAAAAACCAGAGGAGATGTCATCTAACAGTATAGAACGTTTCAGTGGAATATTTGATGTGTTGCTAAAGAAAGAGCCAAGACTACAGCTGATTTCAAATCAAAACCTAGTCCATACTAGCATTCTGGTTTATGTTTGATTTTGTTGTCAACTTGAAACTGCCTATAAAAAGACAAGACAGAGCGAGTCGACGGTCTGCCTTTCAGGTTCATTGCTGTTGGCTCACCTTCAGTGCTGAAGGGTCCATGCCAGGGAAGATGGGGACCCTCTGTGGCTGGGAGGAGACAGCAGAGTGGGGATCACCTCCTTTAGCCTGCTCCTCAGAATCCGACTCCTGCTTACTCTCTACTTTTTCCTCTGTGACAGGGAGGAGGACAAAGTCACTGGTGTGTCTCAATCTCATTCAAATAAGTGATAGTTGGTGATAGGACTAGCAAATGTTGTGAGACGCACTTCTCTTTTGACAGAATCTTCATTAACACATTCCCGGCCAGCCATTAGATGGGCCCCACTCTAGGAAGGCCACCTTTCCATTACAAACGTTCACTGTGCGTCACGTTGTTTGTAGAGCTAAATCTATTTTATATTATAGCTATGGATCCAATGTCATTGTCAATTGACAGTATGAACCTTCCGTTCAATATGCGATAAAGAAAAAAAAAATTCATTAATACGTTCCCGTTTTATACCGTGGTGAATATGAGTGTTATATCGGAATGATCTGGGATAATTCCTGCAAAGCTATTTATAAGGCGCTAAGCTAATAACGTTAAATCGATGGCGTTTCGTCCCTTCCCCATCCAGAGTTAGAAATCCAAATGCATATTATCGGTATTAAGTTCCATCATGAATACATGAAAGGGGGGGGGGGGGCTGGGGAAGTCGTTTCTGATTATTGATTACCAATAACGGCATTCGTTATTACCACAACATAGGCTGAGCAGGGGGATGGCTATTAAATCCTTGCACGATCAAGCTGAAATTGACGTCAAATTGCTCTTACCTGTGGCCGGTTGGATTCCAAAAAGAATTTTCCAGTTATTTGATCGCCATCTGCTAGATCAGTGATTCCCAACCTGGGGTCCGCCATGGGGCGCAGGGGGTCCGCCAGACCACAGATGATTTGAGTTTTTTTTTCTTTTTTCAAATAAATATTTAATTAGCATATTTTTATCATCAGAAGCATGAATAGTCTCTCCACTACAATAAAAAATAAAGTTAAATAAATAAACATCTAGACATGATTTTTGAACGTTAACAGTAGGCTACCGGGTAGCCGCTAAAACGCGAATCAGTTGACTATCACTTTCCGTAGCTAGCCTAGCACGCTAGTTAACTTTCTCGGCTCGTCTGCAGTCAGCCGCCAGAGGCGAAAATGTGTGACAAACGAAAAGGAGATGACGGCAGCTAGGGCTGGGCGATAAAACGATAACGATAACTATCGCGATAAATTATTTCCTCGAAATAAACATGAAACGTGGTCGCAAAGTTTCGATATATCGATTTTCCAAGCTTGGATATGAGCACGCACTAACAACCAATCAGTGAAGGAGATGGCCGAGAGCGAAGGAGACCCGGAAGGAGACCCGGAAGGAGACCCAGAGGTAGGACTCACTCAACAACAAGGCTTGCTAGGCTAATTAGCTTGCACGGCGATGTTTTATATATTTACGTGCCGAGTATGTGTGTGGCGTGAATTCTGAGGCCATGTTTATAGTAGTGTGGGGTATACAGTGGACGTCGTTTCAATATATTGTGGCGGAAGAGAATATTTTTGTGTCATATTTAGCACATTGTCATGGAATACACCACTTAGAAACAACAGGCTGGCTAGGATAACTAGCTTGCACGGCGATGTTTTATATATTTACGTGCCGAGTATGTGTGTGGCGTGAATTCTGAGGCCACGTTTATAGTAGTGTGGGGTATACAGTGGACGTCGTTTCAATATATTGTGGCGGAAGAGAGTATTTTAGTGTCATATTTATTACATTGTCTCATGAGATACTCCGCTTGTCGGCTAACTGCTAACGTGCGCGGACTGATGACGACATCAACTCGACTCGAGACATTCGCTTAGAAACAACAGGCTGGCTAGGATAACTAGCTTGCACGGCGATGTTTTATATATTTACGTGCCGAGTATGTGTGTGGCGTGAATTCTGAGGCCACGTTTATAGTAGTGTGGGGTATACAGTGGACGTCGTTTCAATATATTGTGGCGGAAGAGAGTATTTTAGTGTCATATTTATTACATTGTCATGAGATATTCCGCTTGTCGGCTAACTGCTAACGTGCGCGGACTGATGACGACATCAACTCAACTCGAGACATTCGCAGCAGCATAAGAAGTTAATTAAACTTGACAGACATTATATCGACGATAATTATCGATATCAAATTATATGAAAATTATTTTATAATTTTATCGCGATAACGTTTTTGGTCATATCGCCCAGCCCTAACGGCAGCTCATCTGCAAAAAAAGTTAGGACCTACAGCAATCGCGAAAATTACATCACCATGGGCTTCACTGAGGGACCAGACAAATGACCTGAGTGTGTGATTTGTGGAGAAAAGTTGGCAAACTCGAGCCTGAAGCCCAGCAAGCTGAAGAGACATCAGGCGTCTAAGCACCCAGAAACCGTTGGGAAGGATCTGGACTTTTTTCGGAGGAAAGAACAGTCTCTCAAGGCGAACAAGCCCGTTGATGTTAGAGTAGCGTGGAGCAGGGGTGGCAGTGATTTACAGAAGGCTACCGAAGTCTCCTTTGAGTGTTCGCTTTTAATTGCAAAAGCAAAGAAACCGCACAATATTGGCGAGCAGCTCATCAAACCAGCCTGCATCAAAATGGTTTAGAAACTGTGCGGCCCACAGGTGGCGTATAAACTAAAATCAGTACCACTCTCGAACAATGTAGTGAAAGACCGAATTGATAAGATGTCAAGTGATTGCGAGCAGCAGCTGTCAGAAAAGCTTAGAAAGGGTCCATTTGCCATACAACTTGATGAAACTACAACTGTCGCAGACGAGGCTGTGCTCATCGTTTATGTGCAGTATATCGAAAATGAGGATCTGAAGCAGGACATTCTCATGTCAGTCAACCTTACTACCACCACTCGAGGTGAGGATATTTTTACTGCAGTGGATTCTTACTTCATTCAACATAAATGCAAACCGTTCACCATTAGGGCCTGATTTGAGAGGATGAATACAGGATTTGAATATTGGCCAACATTTTGAAATACATATGGTGCAAGATGAGATTTGTTGATTGAAGGCACAAGTCAAAGAAGCATAGTGGGTCTAATTATGATGCATATGCCTGTGTATAAGCAGTTTGTTATTAAAATGACAAAAAAAAGTATTAAAATGACAAAAAAAGGTATTTTATGGTATTTTATTAGGAGGGGGGTCCAGGAATTTCATCAGAGATGTTTGGGGGTCCCTGGGGGAAAAAAGGTTGGGAACCCCTGTGCTAGATCATATGTCCATTGGCTGATGCCATATTCCTTTACTGCATAATGAATTCGGCGTCGCAAAAAGTATTCCATGCGATCTGGTGAAGCCCTCGCTTCAGGCTAACAGAAAAGTCCCCCCGGAGCGTAAAAAATGTGACACCAAGTCTGCAACAAGGATTACTGCATTCTCGAGACAGCGCCAATACCAGGATCTGGCCGGTACTGCACTTTCGGAGTCCCAATATGCCTTTTCCAGCCAAAATACAGCTCTGTGACATTGAATAGGATATTAAAATCGAATAAAAGAAAAAACGAGTTAAAAGCGTATATATACGTGATTGGCCGTCAAGCGTCGGCTCCCAATCACGTATATATACGTGATTGGCTGGGAATGTGTTAAGAACAGAGACTGTCAGTGTTATGTGCTTTTGGATGTTTTTGAATGGGAAAAAATATTAACAAAGATTATAATGCATTTACACCTCAACTCATCGTGGGCCACCAGAAACTTTTCTGAGGGCCGCCATTGGCCTGCGGGCCACACTTTGAGAATGCCTGTGCTAGAGGCATCATGCTCTCTCACTGACCTGTGGAATCTCTGTAGAGCCAGTCCTCTGTAGCGCCGGCCTGTCCCTCTGGAGGCACAGCCAGACGGGCAGCTCTGCTCGGCCGTGACCGAGGGGCGCGTTTCTTAGCTAGCTGTGCTCTGGAACGGAGCGCACTGGTGTCCAACAGTGTGGTTGGAGCCTGAAGGAAACAGACAGTGATGGATACATCAGAAAACACATCACTGGGGCGGCTGGGTAGCGCAGTGGAGAATGCACTCGCCTACCACCGCAGAGACTCTGGGATCGAATCCAGCTGTCAGCGGTACCTCCGGCTTGGTCAGTCATCCCTACTAACACAATTGGCAGTGTTAGCGGGTGGGAAGCCGGCGGGGTATGTGTCCTGGTCGTTGTAAACTGTGGTTCCTACTAGGGATGCACGATAATTATCGGGCCGATATCAGCAATTATGACGTCATCCCGATAAACCCGATAACGCTATTAATAGCTCCGATAATATAATATATTTTTTGGTAAAAAAAAATGCTGTGTGGGTGAATTGGAATGAAGTGCGTTTGTTTTGACTGTAGGCTCATCCCGTTTTGCCAGTACTGTGGTACGACTGACAGCGTGTGGTTTAGGAACAGGGCGTTTTACACAAATCCAGCGCTCCCTTTCTTGGCTGTGACGTAGCCACGTAAGTTTCTGAATCAGCGCGGACGTTGACAACAAAGATGGCCGCGTCGGTACTCGGAATTTCAGAGGAAAACGTTTTCTTGCTATTTGTAATAAATGCAATGCAGAAGTTCCACAAGGAGGGAAAAGGGCAACAACTTGTAATACATCCAGCCTGACGGGTCACCTGCGGCATCACCACCGCTACGACGGTGTGTTATTGTGTTAACTTAGAAGCCTACGACGACGCGAGGAGCTAAGCAAAGCTAGCCCCCCTTCCATGGCTGTGATGCAACCCTCGGTTGAACGCAGTCACTTATTGCTCCGTAGTAGCCAGGTTAATTTGTACCACCAAGGACTGCTTAAAAGCTAGCGGCTTGAGCCCTTGGGTCATTTCTGTCAAACTTCTTTAATTTAGCAAACGACTCATCAATAGCTGGCTTTGGATTCACAGCAGCTTCTAGCTTCTAGCGTCGTAGGCTTTTAACACCATCATAGCGGTGGTGGTCATTGTTTTTAATAGTGCCCCCCCGCCCCCCCTCATTGACGCACTTGGTCCCCTGGGCCCAAACCTCTCCACCTCTGTCAGGAACCTCGGGGTCATCTTCGACAGCAATTTTAAATTCGATAGACAGGTCAGCGCCGTAGTGAAAAACAGCTTTTACCACCTTAGACTCCTGGCGAAGACAAAGGCATACCTCTCCCAAAGTAACCTAGAGACGGTGATACATGCCTTTGTCACCACCCGCCTCGACTACTGCAATGCTCTGTACACGGGCATCGACAAGTCCCTCCTCCGCCGCCTACAACTGGTGCAGAACGCAGCCGCGCGCCTCCTCACCAAAACAAGAAAACACGAACACATCAGCCCAGTTTTGGCCTCGCTCCACTGGCTGCCTGTTAGCTTCAGGATCGATTTTAAATTAGCACTAAATGTTTTTAAATCATTAAATGGCACGGCTCCCTCCTATCTGTCCGAGCTCCTGCACCGCCACACCCCCCACCGATCCCTCAGATCAGCTGACCAGATGCTATTGGTGGTACCCAGAACCAGGCTCAAGACTAGGGGAGACAGAGCTTTCTCCACCGCAGCGCCTAGACTGTGGAACAGCCTCCCCCTCAGCGTACGGACTGCCCAGACCGTACAGGCTTTTAAATCACTCTTGAAAACCTACCTGTTCTCCTTGGCCTTCCCCCCTACTTAACCACCACTAGACCCCTGGCCCTTCTATCCTCTTTGTTTTACTGTGTCCTACCAGTTTTTATTACTTTCATTGCTTTATTATGTTTTTAATCCTATATCTTGCACCATATTGTTTTGTTTTTGTTGCTTTGCTATGTTTTTTTTTCTTTCTTTTAATCTTATACCTTGCCTCACACTATTTTGTTTTTATCAACTTGCTTGTGAAGCACTTTGGTGTCAGCTGCCGCTGCCTGGAAATGTGCTATACAAATTAAACTGACTTGACTTGATGCCGCAGGTGACTTGTTGTGGTGGTGATGTGTCCACTCAAAGCCTTTTTTTCAAGGCTCCGCTTTGAAAAAAGAAGAACAAAAAGCTTTGAGCGTCTTAGGTTGGATGTATTACAAGTTGTTGACGGATTGTGAATTTTCATTTGGAAAAATAAATATGGTCACTTTATCAGTCAAAACTGTTGTCTTGGCTTTTGTTTCTGTTGTCTGGTTAGGTCACATTTAAGTTGGTGTTAAGTTATTGTCCTGGGAAGTCTTTTTATGTATTATTATTGTATTGTTATATGTTTTGTTTCATGTTGAAAAAAAAATTGATAAAAAAAAATATATATACATTTTTTTTTTATAATACAATAAATATCGGTTATCGATATCGGTTATCGGCTTGAGGAGCATAAAGTTATCGGTATCGGTGTCAAAATCAATATCGTGCATCCCTAGTTCCTACTGGTCTGTCGGGCGCGTGTTCAGCAGGGAGGGGATCGGGGGGAAATAGCGTGAACCTCTGCACGCGTTACATTCCCCCAGTGAGACTCCTCGCTGTCAGGTAAAAAGAAGCGGCTGGCTGACTCCACATGTATCGGAGGAGGCATGTGGTAGTTCTACAAACTCCCTAGGCCGACAGTGGGGCAATGCGCGCAACAACCAGGAAGGGAATTGGCATAACGACTAAATTGGGATGCGAGAAAAAATACAGAAAAAGAGAGAACAAAAAAATATTTAAAAAAATAAAAGAAAAAAGAAAACATCACTGGCAGAAAGTAGTCTTGTGATATAGATTAGTATGAGATCAGCAGAACTTGAAAAAGGGGCATTTCATCCAGAATACATCTAATTTTGTCTCAGGCCAGCGTTCGGTGTAATTGATTATCCAGTTCTTGTTAATTTGATAATTGGAAATGATTCACTGTTTTATCAACTCTTTCCACTAAGTGACAGTAATGTGAAAATTCTGTGTTCCAACCACCACTGAATCTCAAATGAGGAAGAAAGAATTTGACTCTAATGGCGCGGTAGCAGTGGGACTGCTGTGGTTAGTGGTTGTACTGTGTAGATAGGAAGTGCACTCTCTAGCTTTGATCTCTTCAGTCCAAGCTTACCTCTGGGAATGAGAGTGGCAGGGTCTCCGGTGGGGACAAGGGGGAGTATCCGTCTGTACTGTCCAGGTCGATGGACGAGGCGTGGTCCCCTGGCATGTGGGGCGGAGTGGGTTTCCTCGGCGATGGACTGAGGTTGGAGTCTGAGGTGGGCGTTGCAGGAGTCAGACTGAAAGAGACAGATGAAGGGGAAAAAAAACATTAGAAAACAATGTTTCTGAAACCAGAAAACTACAATTGAGTGTTAGTTATAATTGAATGTTAGTTATAAACACAAAAACAGGGTCCAAATCATATACTACTATCTGGTCATGATACAACAATGAACACATTGTATTGAATGAACAATGATGAAACTTAAGCCTCCCATCTCGCAAGGTCAGAGTCCATTTGCTACTATGTGGCATGATATTGGGATGTATAGTGTATTATATAACAGCAATGCACATGTATTAAAACCATTGCATACTCCACTGTCAGTTCTGTTCCACTCTTTGTCGGTCTGTGTTGTTGTGATACTGTATTGTGGCCAGAGGAGGGCAGTGAGAGACGGTAGTGAGAGACGGCAATGAGAGAAAGCAGTGAGATGACAATGAGAGAAAGCAGTGAGATGGCAATGAGAGAAAGCAGTGAGATGGCAATGAGAGAAAGCAGTGAGAGACTGTAGTGAGAGACGGTAGTGAGAGACAGCAGTGAGAGATGGTAGTGAGAGATGGTAGTGAGAGACGGTAGTGAGAGACGTAGTGAGAGACGGCAGTGAGAGAAAACAGTGAGAGATGGTAGCAGTGGTGATTTCATAAGGGGGTGCACTGTGTTTTAATGATGCCGCGTGCACATGCTCCCGCGCGTGCATGCGCATAAATGTTCCCTTGCAAATAAAGACGATGCCTAATTGCCTCTAGGAATGGAATGTAACACTTCATTCACAGGTTGTGTTGAACGGTCCAACTGTAGTATTTGAACACACCTGACGACCTGAGCTATTGTTATGCAAAGTAGCCAGGTGGGTACTTGGTGCAGAGTCGAGTGGAACGCATTCTTGTGTGCACGTGCGTGGATGGTAGTGAGAGACAACTGTGAAGGTGTCTGCTGTAGTGGAGCCGATAGCAGGTCTCAGTCAGCTCAAATGTACTGAGATAGTTAGTTACACTAGTGAAAGATATGGCTGGTTTTCGTTGTGATTATAAAAAGGTGAATGTGTATTCATGGTTTTCCTAAACCTGGTTATTTGTTAAAGTGGAACCACGATAACGCCCAGGGCACACACAACGCGAATGAACACGGACGGACGGGCGGCTGCCGCTTCACTTCCGCTCCCATGTTAACGGACACTCTGTGCACACTGGCCGCAAGCGGGCGTGCGCACGCCTCGCGAGCGGCAAGCTATCTTTTCCGCTTTGGTTGGATTCGAGGCGGCGCGGGAGGCGTGCGCCACGCGACTGATTGATTGATTGATTGAAAATTTTATTAACAGATTGCAGAATGGGTACAATACAGTACAGCTCTCTTTTTCTCTCTTTATTCTCCCTGCCTTTCTTTCTTTCTCTCTCTCCAGTCTCTTTCTCCCCCTCTCTTTCTTTCTCTCGTTTTCTCTCTATCTTTCAATAGATGTTGTTCAACCAGCTAATGTGTCTGTATCTTTCCCAATGCAAATAAACCATATTACTATACTTAGTACCCCGCCCTGTCTGTCTGTCTGTCTGTTTGTCTATATCTGGTTGCCTGTCTGTTTGTTTGTTTGTTTGTTTGTTTGGCTATATATCTGGTTGCCTGTCTGTTTGTCTATCTGTCTATATATCTGGTTGCCTGTCTGTTTGTTTGTTTGTTTGTTTGGCTATATATCTGGTTGCCTGTCTGTTTGTCTATCTGTCTATATATCTGGTTGCCTGTCTGTTTGTTTGTTTGGCTATCTGTCTATATATCTGGTTGCCTGTCTGTCTGTTTGTTTGTCTATCTGTCTATATATCTGGTTGCCTGTCTTGTCTGTCTGTTTGTTCAGCCAAACCATTGATAATGTAGTTTTATAGTGGCGTAGGAATCCGTCTGAAGAACTATACTATATTGCATAATAATAATAATAACGTTTTATTTACACGTTTTATTTGTTTCCCGACAGCTAATTATGGTAATTATTATTATTATTATTATTATTACTATCATGAAGCCAACTGGCCCCTGCAAATGTCTTAACCCAACCCCCTCTAATGTATAGTAAATGACCAAGTATGGTTGTCAATATTCCAATGTACAGTTTTGCTTGTACAGTTGTGCAGTGTGTCCCCCCCCCCCACCCTACCTACTACTACTAGAGAGCGAGAGAGAGGGAGAGAGAGCGAGAGAGAGGGGGGGGAAGAGGGGGGAGAGAAAGAGGGGGGGGGAGATAGAGAGAGAGAGAGAGAGAGAGAGAGAGAGAGAGAGAGAGAGAGAGAGAGAGAGAGAGCGGGAAGGAGAGAGAGAGAGAGAGAGAGAGAGAGAGAGCGAGAGAGAGAGAGAGCGAGAGAGAGGGAGGGAGAGAGAGAGAGCGAGAGAGGGAGAGAGAGAGAGAGAGAGAGAGAGAGAGAGAGCGAGAGAGAGAGAGAGCGAGAGAGAGGGAGGGAGAGAGAGAGAGCGAGAGAGGGAGAGAGAGAGAGCTCGTGCTGCTGCTGGTTCTATGGAGGGCTCCGCGCTGCAGTCTGTCGTCCGCGCGCTCTGAAGTCGGACTCTGTGTGCCAGGCCAGGCGCGCGTGAACTTTGTGCGCGTTGTGTCTGCCTCTGACTCAGGGGTGGTGGCCGGGGGCAGGAGGCCATTCCAGCTAAGACATATCTCCTACACAAGGTTATAGGATTTCCTCATAGGACTGAGGTTAAAGTTGCCAGGCAACCAGGGCCGATGTCACAACAATTGATAAGAAAAGGGGTCTCTCTTTTAGGGGATAGGTGAGGTTGCTAGGCGACTTCAGATAGTGGGGACGGTCGCATAGCAACATAGAGCTACATTCCTTAAAAGATAACAGAAAAGGGAGTTGTAGATCGCTCATTATGTTCAGTTTCTTCTTGCTACTGAAGCAGACACACACAGAAAGAACCAGCCTAAGCCTCCTAAGGAGGGCTGGGGGAGAGGAAAGAGCGAACCACGAGGAGAGAGCGAGCAAGGAAGGAGCCGCACAAACAAGATATAGAACGGAGCCTTATCAATCTAGTTTCTTTTCTCAAACCTTTTAAAGACTTTCAATTAACTTCATGCTGTATGAGAACCTTTGTTTATGGTGAATAAACTACCATTTTTTATATGAATGGACGACTCAACGAATGCAATGGGGGAGAAGAGATAGGTGTTTTAACCAGTAAGCCATGGGAGGACAGAATTCCACCGAACTATTGCCTCCATGAAAAAAACGATACACAACGCAGAGATGGCCATGAGAGGCAATGAAGGCTGATAACGACCGACAACCAGGCTGAGACACTAAAACTTACACTAGCATCTAGGGCTGGGCAATTATTCTTCAAGTATAATAATACCGGTTTTTGGTACACATTACACTGATGTCTTTTGGATAATTCTTTTATTTTTGTAATAAAATCATAATGAAGTGAAGTACATTCAAAATGATTAATTCTCATTAAATTACTCTTATTTCATAATTCTGTCACTACGTAAACAGAACATCTCATTGACGGAGGTTAGCTAGTCAAAATCAACAAGGATTTGCAGTTTCCTGCTTTTGCAACGACTGTTTGGAGACTTGGATATAATGTTTACCATTTCATTACCTACTATTTCATCACTGAACCTGAAATCAAGAAAAACTAACCCCAACCCTTCAAAAAGTAATTTCAATACAGCTCTTACTGTTTTCAATTAACACAAGGGACATTTACAGCAGCATTCCGACATTGTCCATTGAAGGAGTGCAGACAAAATCCTAAAAAGAGGGTGAAACCATGGCTAACCAAGGGTCTGGAAAAAGCTTGCACTAAGAAAAATAGGCTCTACAGGGAATTTATCAAACATCGAACAAAGGATAAGGAGGACAAGTACAAAAACTATAAAAACAGATTGACATATATTATGAGATCACAAAAAAGACTACTATAATCATTTGTTGCAAATGCATAAAAATAATATTAAGGCTACTTGGGGTGTACTTAATGACATGATTAAAAAGTCCAGTAAAAAGGACTTTACAATATACTTGTTAAAAATGACAATACATTTATTCAAAGTATAGAGGAAATTGTTAATGACTTTAATGAGTATTGTGTTAATGTAGGCCATAATTTGGCTAATGAAATTGACCTCCCTACAGATGGTGAAACTTATTCTGATTCACCATCAAACAGCAACTCAATGTTCCTTGTGGTGTTTGTGAGAGTGATGTGCTAGAAAGTGGTTAGAAAGTTTAAGAAAAAGAAATCCACTGATAGTAATTGTAACTGAGGGGTACAATTCCCTGACTGTATTGATAAGTATGGTATCATTAAACCACTACCGCTTTATGTACTTTAATTACTGGCCATACAGTACATGATATATAAATATGATGAACACTTCCCACAATGAATCGGTTCCACACAAAGTTGTAATTAAGTATTTATTGCAGCAAAAGGTACATAATATACTTCTCTATTTTACTTTGGATGCGCTTATAAGGCAAAGGAAGGTGCGTAGGCAAATCAATAATGAATGTCCATTCTCTGGTTACGCAGGAGGTAATTATACAACCTGAATCTTAGGGAATTATATCTATGGTACACTAGTAATATATAGCGGGAGATACTGGAAGGGTCCCCCCGGTTGTAAGCCAGCAGGGGTAGAGGATCTGTCGGTAGTAGAGAGTCTGGTCAACGATGACTAAGGAGACTCCAAGTACAGGAGACGGTGCAATAGTCTCTTGATCCACAGACGAATACAGCTGTTCTCCGTAGACTGTAGCTCCACAGTGAAGAAAGCTAGCCGGCCTCAGGCTCTCTGAGGCGCAGACTCGACGTGGCTCCTCACAGGGTAAATCCCACACGTGTAGGCATCGGCGATTCTCCGCTCCATAAATCACAGGACCAAAACAAATATAATCCAGCCGCAAAGGGCTATGTAGTCGTCGGGTAGATTAATCCAGTGTACATGTCCACACGGTTCTCGTCTAGGTCTCCTCGGGTGAAAGCGCCATGAAAGCAGCCCAGCCTGGATAAGCACTCTAGCTGGTACGAGGAAGCGTTGGTGATGCTGGTCACTGTAGAACTTTAGCCGCACGATACACTATACACAAATAGACTATTACTGACTTAATAGAAATATGTCGCACTCGACGGTATAGCGCCAAACTCTGACAATTCAGTTATTAATTCGCATGCGGTCTCAATGCTCTTAGTTGGGGCCAAACAGGCCATACTTCACCGCACGGAGTATCGTGGGTGAGGCTTCAACTTATTGGGTAACTCTACTTCTGTATTCACCTGCGCCATATTTATATGCACGGCGAACAATCTAGTGCCAACCTCATTTCTGTCTCGTATTCCTGGGCAAGGCCGGGCATGTACAGACATGTCTTGACGGTGGCTTTGAACCTGACTCCGGAGGCATGGCCCTGGCGCCTGTGGACCGCTGTCCAATAGGAGAATGAAATATTATGGTCTGGTCTAGGCTAAAGGGATATTCCGTGTATATGTACAAGGAATATACAAGGGATATCAAACGATATACAAATACTATGCAATATATATCAATCAATAAATATATATATTCGGTTTAATCTGATCCTTTGTAACAGTAATACTATTGACATGTCAACTATAAAAGAAGTTGGATATTTGGATATATAAAAAACTGTACTTTTATTTTATTTTGTATTATTTGTTATATTATTTTTATTTTTATTAAATTATAATGTCAAATATTGTAAGGAAGGGGCAGGGCTTGACAAGTTGTTTTACTTCCCCCTGTTCCTTCTCGAACACTTATTGTATGGAAATAGTCTTTGACTATTTACCTTTGTTTTTTTAAACTTGTTTTATGTTTCTATGTTCGAGACAAATAAAAAATCAAATCAAATCAAGTCTTTGACTGTGTCCTCAAACCATTCACTTATATATGTAACAAATCCTTTTTGACTGGTATTTTTCCTGATGAAATGGCCAAGGTAGTTCCAATCTTTAAAAGTGGTGACATACATACTATATCAAATTATAGACCTATATCATTGCTACCTAAATTTTCAAAGATACTCGAAATTCTTTTTGTAAATAGACTTGATGGCTTTATTGAAAAATATGGATTATTGAGTGACCATCAATATGGTTTTAGGAGCAATAGATCAACATCCTTAGCAGTAATAGTTTTTGTGGAAAATATATCAACAGCAATTAATGAAAAACAACCCTCAATAGGTGTATTTATTGATTTACGTAAAAGCATTTGACACAATTGATCATTCCCTGCTTTTACAAAAAATGGAACGGTATGGAATACGAGGTGTCACTCATCATTGGCTAAGAAGTTATTTAGATAATAGGTTTCAATATGTAAATATTAATAATACAGAATCACATCTTAGAAGAGTAACTTGTGGTGTTCCACAGGGTTCCGTATTGGGACACAAGTTTTTTTCTTCTTTTTTTATATATATTTTTTTTATTATTTTTTAAACATAACATCAAACTAGACACAAGCATTAACAGTAAACATCCAATGAAATCACCATTTGAATCATTATAAATGTAGTTTACGAGATATATACCTAATACTTGCTATCTAATACCCTACATACATATGCTCTTGCTCGCTCACCCCCCCGGACCCCCACTTGGATAATCCATCCATTTTCATTTGTTTCTAACCAGGCACTACAATTCATATGCTAGCTTTTATTCTCTCCACCACTTCTAACCAGATTGCAATGTTGGTTTCACTGACACCTAAAATTCTTGCTGTAGAAATGTCTAGATAAATCACATCGAGATAGGTAAGAACTAGGGATGTCCGATATTATCGGCCGACCGATATTATCGGCCGATATCGGCAGTAAAATGTGATATCGGAAAATATCGGTATCGGTTAAAAAAAAAAAAAAAATTTTTTTTTTTTTTTTTTTTTTTTTAACCTTTATTTACCCAGGCAAGCAAGTAAGAACCAATTCTTATTTTATTTATTGTCAAAAGTATGCATGTTGGTTTAATTCAACAACAAGAGATATGTAATGTTAATTTTTACTTTTTTAATTATCATATTTTGCACAGATAATGCTTACATTTAGAAAGCCTTTTGAATGCATCCAGTGAAATTATTAGTTACCTGAAATTATTCCGTTTTTTTGGGGGGAAACCCTGCATATATCGGTATCGGTTGATATCGGTATCGGTATCGGTATCGAAATTAAGAGTTGGACAATATCGGAATATCGGTATCGGTAAAAAAGCCAATATCGAGCATCCCTAGTAAGAACTCATACCTTCCGGCACATTTTTTCCGGTTGAAACCATCGTGATGTCATCAGCTTTTTAGCAGCTGTGAGACCGGATAAAACTAGTCTCTTTAGCTGTATAGGGGCTGCAAACTGAAAAACATCATTCAACAGCAATACAGAGGGGTGTACAGGTATGTTCAGAAATAAGAATTCTGATAATTGCTGGGACACTTCTTTCCAGAATATCTTAACCGGTGGGCAATCCCAATACATGTGCATAAATGTACCCTCATCCCCATTTGTATAAGAAACATCTGGAGTCTTGTTTAAGTCCCATTCTGTTCAATCTTATAGGAGTCAGGTATGTCCTATGAATATAATTAAGATTAATTTGTTGATGGTCCGGGTTACGTGACGCAATTCGAACGTTTGCCCAGACTTCTTGCCAATCAAAATCTATTTCCAAGTCTGGTATATCCCTCCTCCAGACTGAGTCTAGGGGGAGGATTCCATACGAGGACGTTAGTAAGTGATGATAAAAATCAGATACGAAGCCTCTCGATGTCTCTCTTTCATAGAAGAATTTGTGATATCTGTGGTGCTCAATTGGTATCCTTAATGGGACTCCATGAGCCTTCAAACAATCCAATAACTGTGCGTAAAAATAATATGTGGAACTGGTGAGGTTAAATTCTTTATGTATATCTTGATAGCTACAAAAACCCCGTTTGTTGAAAACATCTCCCAATGTGTGTATGCCCTGCTTTTCCCATTTGGGGTATCTTATAGGTCGTTTTCCAATAAGGAGTGCATTGTTATTGAATAGGGGAGTATGACTATGCCATTTATGTTGGTTAGAATATTTTTTTTGTGTTTCACGCCATATCCGGATCACATGTGTAATAAGGGGGCCAAATTTCAATTTGCATTGCTTAATTGATAATATGGTGTATACTATGTCCTGCAGTCTACCGTAATTCCTCTAATAGTAACCCCGGCTTGTATTTGTTTCAACTGTAGCGGATACCAGGCTTGTATTAGGAGGAGGCATGTATAAGAGAGAGGCCTATATTTCTAATTTTCAAACCGATCATAATGAATAAATCAACATTTTGTGTCAGTTTGAACCCAGTAAAATGTACTGGGTTCATTTATTGAAACCAAGTACTGTATGAAATACGGTAGTAAACAGTGCAATTACAGGTGGTCAAAAAAAGTTAAATAAAGTAAAATAGTGCAATCACAATACTGGTATAATAATAATAATAATAATAATAATAATAATAATAATAATAATAATAATAATAATAATAATAATAATAATAATAATAATAATTAATAATAATAATTAATAATAATAATAATAATAATAATAATAATAATAATAATAATAATAATAATAATAATAATAATAATAACTTCGTTTTATACAATTCTGAGGTAGGCTTACTCTCTTGGTAAACATTAACACCATACCATTATATGGTATTTACTGTGCAGCCAGGCCAGCATATAACAACAATAACAAAATATACCCGGCTTGTATTAGGAGGCCGGCTTATAATTGCTTAGCTCAACAGCGCACCCGGTCATTAATAGAGACCCGGTTTTTAATTGAATACCGGTTACTATTAGAGGAATTACGGTATGTGGTGCTACTATATTTTCTTCTAAGTTTCTCCAGGATACAGATGCTTGGGAGTCAAACCAGGTTGTCAGTGGTCTTAAAGAGTACGCTTTAAAATAGTGGTAAAAGTCTGGAAATGCCAAACCTCCGTCGGCTTTGTTTCTCTGTGCAGTGGATCTTTTATTCGTGGAGGTTTGTTATTCCAAATAAATGTATATGCGGTGGAGTGTAATTTTTTCCAGTAACCACCAGGAGGGGGTAACGGTAACATTGAGCTAATGAAGTTGATTCTAGGTAAAACATCCATCTTAACTATTGATACTCGTGCCTGTACTGAGTTTTTAAGTTTGGACCACCTGTCAAAGTCGTATTTGATCTTATCTTGGAATTTTATGTAATTGTACTTCACCGTTTGGCTTATAGTAGGGAATACCTCAACTCCTAAACATCTGAAGTGTTTAACCATTGGTATTTTTTCTGGGAGGAGTATATTCTTTGCAGGGGCATTAAGTGGAAGGAAGGCCGACTTTGGCCAATTTATCCTAAATCCCGATAGATTGCCAAAGTCATCAAAGTCATCAATCAACTTGAGAAGATGAGGCATTGAGGTGTTAGGGTTTTGCATGAACAATATTACGTTGTCCGCATATAAACTAATATGATGTTGTGTGCCCTTAATTGCGATTGGTTCTATGGATTGGGATTGTCTTATATATTGTGCTAAAGGCTCTAATGATAAAGCGGGCTAAGAGGGCAACCCTGTCTGGAAGAGCGCGATACCGGAAAGATTTGGGAGGTGATTATACCTGTTGTAATCATGGCCGATGGGTCTTTGTATAATACTTTAATCATATCAATGAATCCTTTTCCTAATCCCATCCTTTCTAGTACTGCCCATAAATAAGACCATTCCAACCTATCAAAGGCTTTCATCGCATCCAGGGACAGCATCGCTATAGGTGGGGTGTCACCCTTGCTGGCATCTAGCACATGTAATAACCGTCTTATATTATCCGTGATCAAGCGGCCTCTTATGAAGCCAGTCTGATCAGGATGAACTAAAGACGTCATATGCTTTTGAAGTCTGATGGCTAATACCTTGGAATACAGCTTGATATCGGTTCCGAGGAGGCTTAAGGGTCTATAACTACCGCAATCGGTGGGGTCTTTGTCTTTTTTAAGGAGGACTGTTATGAGTGCAATATTGTCGATCTTATGGAAATTCCCCTCCTTAGAGTATAAAATCATATTAAGTAATAGGGGTCCAATTACATCCGAGCATGAGAGGTACATTTCTGGTGGGATACCGTCCCTTCCAGGAGCCTTACCACTTTGCATTTCAGATATGGCCTCCCTAAGTTCATCTAGTGTGATGGGTGTTTCTAACTGTTAGTGTCATCCTCTGATAGTTTAGGAAGGTTAATTTGATTAAGATATATGTCCATTTTATTTTGATCGAAGGCCATTTCTGATTTGTACAAGTTGGAGTAAAACTTTTTGAATGTCTCGTTGATTTTTTTAGGGTCTGTAACAAGTCCTTGCTGTGCCTTAATAGTAGGGATATCTGTAAATGTTGCGTTGGCTCGTATCTGCATAGCTAGTAGGTGACTTGGTTTAGAACCATGAAAGTAATACTGTTGTCTTGTGCTACGTATTTGAACTTCAGATTGTTGTTTTAAAATGGCATTAATCTTTTTTTAACACAATAATTTGAGATTCCAATCGAACCGAGTAGTTGTATTGTAAAGAGGAAAATAACGTAGAGTAAAGCGTTTCCAGCTCTGCCAGTTTTGAACAGCGATTCTTGCGTATTTGAGGAAAAGACCCCGGTAAAATCCTTGATAAATCCCTTTACCAACATCCATAATATTCTGGGGTCCTGTACCGATTGCGCATTCTCCAGCAGGAATACAACAAGAGCTTCTTTGAATTGTGTAATGAATTCCTTGTTTTTCAGCAATATCGAGTTAAATCGCCATCTTGGGGCTCGGGATGACAGTATACCAAATTATCCTTTTAGGAGTAAATAACAGTGATCTGAGTGCATTGGGTACCATTTCCACGTCATAGTTATCAAATAGTCTAGGGGATGCAAAAACATAATCTATTCTGGAAAATGTGTTGTGTCTTGCAGATCGACAAGAGTACTTTCGGGTCGTAGGGTTGAGTGATCGCCATAGGTCATTTACACCTGTATTCTTAGACCAATCCTTTAATGCATTAGATGAATTTTTCTGATCATTGGAAAAGGTGGGATAAGATTTATCCATCCCGGGATCCCAAATGGCATTAAAATCTGCGCCAATTATAAATAAGTATTCAGGAAAATTTTACATTGTTCTGGTAAGTGTAGCGTAGAAATTAGCCTCATAAAGATTTGGGGCATATGCCGCTATTTTCCTGTTCCTGTATACAATTTTAGCTATGGTTATTCGACCATCTGTATCAGACCATACTTCCTTCAATTCAATATTCAACTTCCGTTTCGCGACTATAGCAACTCCACGGGATCTCGTTCCAAAGGAAGAGTGGCTAATGTTATGATATATGTTGTCCGCTAGCGTTGCTTTGTCTTCCACTAAAAGGTGCGTTTCGCTTAGAAGAGCCACATCAACCTGTTTGTTTTTCATCAGTGTGAGCACACTTTTGCGTTTATGTCGTTTATTTATTCCCCCAGTATTCCAGATCATTATATTTAACCCTTTAATCGCCAAGGACGCCGTAACACGTCATTCCCCGCCATGCGTAATCTGCCAATGACGCCGTAACACGTCATTGAGATCAATATTTCAAAAATCTGTGATGGCAATCATATTTCACCCGCGGAGTCTTGAGATCCCTTGTTGATCTCCTCTCAACTCTCCAACGGTTCAAGAGCGCCATCTGGTGGCCGATCGGCGGATCGCCCAAACAGGAAATAAGCGGCAGGAACTGGTGCCCATCCATATTCGGTCCGACCACTCGCTATAGCTCCCGGGACTCGAGCTCGACACAATGGATAGCGATCCGTTGGCAATAACTCGATAAACAACATGATTTGGACGTATATACTATTATACAACCTGGAAATGGATCGCATATTTCAACATCCCATAATAGCAATCTTTTTGCTCCACGCTCATCACCCAACGGCCCGAGGAGACTGGGGTAAGTTTCAGCGTTTATTATTATCGTGTTCGATACAAACTGCTCTGATGATCATATCACCCACACTACATGAATCATCTAACGTTGGCCACGGAATTATAAACGACCCCCCCCCCATCCGGTCAACATCAGATGATGAGTAGTAACTTCTAGAAGCACGTACATTTGAAATTTTTTATCTGGCGCCGATCGCTATCAAACTGTATTTGATCATCAATATAATGCATTTAGGGCTATAAATCACGTTCTGCAGAATGCTGCAGAAAACGATAAAAACATATTTATACTTTAGACCGTATTTTAGTATGAATATGTGAATGAAAAAGTAGAACGTTGGGGGAGCTCCAGTAGCTCACCACGTACCGCGAGTGCTATTTCAGCGCCGTGGACAACCGTGCTCGTCACGGATCTGGGGCTGAGCGAGTTCGAATCCCGGACTGCAGCCGTGCCTTTCCCAGAGTGTCTTCCCCCCCATCTGAACCCTTTCAGCCTGCTTCTGTCGGTCGAACTTGACCAAGTATAAATGCGATAAACGTATAAAAGAGCCAGGGAAATGGCCAAAGTTTAAAAAAAAAGAAAAAGTAGAACGTTGCTACATCCTAAACGATAGATAATTGACGTTGAATGGGCCATAGTAATGTCAATTTAGCAATACAATTTAAAAAGTTATAGCCCTGCAAAGAAGGGGAACTTCTCCATAGACAAATAGAGCTGGCAGAGGATGGTATAAGGATGTACATAAGCGTGGCAGAGAAAGGGTTAAACTAGCCATAATCTATACATGTTGTTGTGTACTTGTTAGTAATGCGTCTGGAGTACGAATTCACAATGGATATATATCCAATTATTGAGGTCCCGTTGAGAGCCGAGCTTAAAAACATACATATATACAAATAATCCCCTAAACCCCCCTCCCTCAAAGAGCCGTACAAGGCTGTGTTCCTTTGACACCACCTTCGCGTACAACTCCCTCCCTTACACCACCGGTTAGCCCAGAGTGAGCCATTTATCCTTAACTTTCTTATGCCAATTGCCATAGGATCTAAAACTTTAATTCTAATTTAATAAAATGTCACTCGTGGCCTAGCCACTATCCCGTTAATGTAATTCTAGCTGTAGAATGGAGTAGGTCGCATGTGACACAGCTGCTCACCCGTTATTTTTTTTTTCGTTTTAAAATCATAATTATATATCATTAATGCGTTTAAAACTTGACGCATATATCAACTGAGACTATCAACTAACTATATTGACCAAAAGAATCGAGATGCCATCAAGGAAAGACCCAAGGAAAGACCAAAAACCAGTCGAAGAGGTCCCGCTGCGGGACCCAGGATACGTACAGCGGACAGCAGAAAGTATTGACTCGACAGAGGCCGCTTCAAGTTCAACCCCATCAAAGACCTCCGCAGATACCGATCATATCATCCGGAAAATGGAGGAAATGGGGAAGACAATGGAGAAGAGAATGGAGGTAATGATCACAGAGAAGAGAATGGAGGAAATGATCACAGAATCACAGAAGATAATAACTCAAAAAGTAGATGCTATTAAAGAATCTATTGAAGGCAAAATTGATGCGCTGAGAGCGGACGCCGACGCACAGAATAAACGCACCGAGGCTCTGGAGAAAGTAGTGGAAGCCCACGAAATCAAATTCACTCACATCTACAAGGAAGTAGAGGCTAACACAGTTAACCTAACTGCCGAGATGAAGGGGAACTACAATGAAATCAAGACGGAGCTCAGCGAAATAACGGAGGAGCTCACGCGAATCAATAAAGAACAGAAAGCCAAAATATTCGAGATGGAATATCAAAAACGCAGGCTGAATATTCGCATTGTCGGTCTGGACGAATCAGTGAGATGTGAAAACCCTGAAGAGTTTGCCACAGAATTACAGAAAATCTTGGGAACAGGAATCCTTCCTAAAATACCGGAGGTGGATGAGTGCTTCAGATTGGGACCCCGCTCCAGTGACAGCAACGCTAAGCCCAGAGTGATATTAGTTGTACTGCGCCAAGTCAGAATAAAAGAAATGATTATGCGTGGAATTCGCAGGATGAAAGGCAATCTGAAACACATGGAGGTACCAATACACTGCTTTGAAGATTATTGTCGTGATGTAGTGGAACTGCGTGCCAAGTTCAAGACGGTGATGTCTCAACTATACCTGGGGAAATACAGACCCCTACTAATATACCCTGCAATACTTCGCGCCGTCGACAAACAAGGAGCAAAAGTTCTCCTCAAATCGCCTGAAGAGGCAGCCAAATTCCTGTCTGAACAGGAGCAGATTAGTGTATAAATGGCCTTTTAAATCTCAGTTATGCAAGGTCACCATATAGTACAACCTTAATAATCGAGGATTTGGGACAGAGAGACCTACGTGCTCAGAGTTTTTGAATGCTTTCCCCGACGTGTATATTATTGCGGACATATTGGATTTAAGATTGGAACACTCCAGAACATACTGGAACATTCAGACAATGTAAAAATGACATATTGGAATAATCTAGAACATCGAAGCATTCTTTGATATATGGAGCATTCTGGAATATCAGCAATACGTGGTCATTCATTCTACCAGAAGCCCCTCGGGGGAATAATCAACAGCTATCTAGATGCAAAACCACAGAGCCATCATAGCCGGCCGGCTGAAAGATCACTCTACACAACGATCATCGCCCACCCCGGTCGGGGGAAATGCTGCATATACGTATTTAAAAATTGTTTTTTTATTAATGGGAAATAATTTCACTACTTCTCCAATTAATACTTTAGATGTTTAAGCATAGCAATGCTCTTTTAAGATCTAAGTTAATGTTCTCTTCCTTTTACTTGTTTTTTTTTTCTTTCTTTTTCATCCGCTCTCTCTGATTTATTGAGGCTCTCTCTTCAGTTCAATACCTTCATATTATTCATGGGTTACTATAAATTACTATAAATTACAAGTTCATATAAAATGTAAGTGATTAAGGCATGACAATTGAAGCTTATTTTTGGTCTTTATTTTTAGTTTATCTCATTTAAATTTTTATTTATTTATTTTTTACGGGTAAGTGGCCAAGCCACAGTCGACATTCTACTTATGGTAGAATTTAGAGTGTTAGATCCTATGGTATACATAGGAATGTTAAGGATAATTGGATCATTCTGGGATATCCGGTGGTGCAAGGGAGAGAGTCATACGCAAAGGTTGTGTTCATGGAACACAATCCTGTACGACTCTCGGTGGGAGGGAAGGGTAGGGGATTTTTATTTGTATATATGTATGTTTTTAAGCTCGGCTCTCAACGGGACCTCACTAGTGGGATGTATATCTAGTATTGCCTCGCACTCTAGAAGCATTACCAAAAATTACAATGCAACATGTATAGACTATGGCTAGTTTGAATATAATGATATGGAACACCGGGGGAATAAATAACCAACTTAAACGCAAAAGCGTGCTCACACTGATGAAAAAAGAACATGTGGACATTGCTCTGCTAAGCGAAACACACATTCTAGGGAAAGACATAGGTAAATTAGCGGACAACATATACCATAATATCAGTCACTCCTCTATTGGTACGAGAACTCGGGGTGTAGCAATAGTCGTTAAACGTAAGTTGAATATTGTACTAAAGGGAGTATGGTCTGATGTAGAAGGTCGGATAACTATAGCTAAGATTGAACATAAGAACAGGAAAATAGCGTTGATAGCGGTATACGCCCCAAATCTGTACGAAGAAGATTTCTTCACTACACTAACCAATGCAATGTTAGACATTCCCGATTACTCATTTATAATAGGAGCGGATTTTAATGCCATCTGGAACCCAAGGATAGACAAATCTTACCTCGCCTTTTCCAGCGAACAAAAGAATTCATCGAAGGCATTAAAGGATTGGTCAAAGATTACAGGTGTAAAGGACTTATGGCGGTTACTTAACCCCACGACCCGAAAGTACTCTTGTCGATCTGCGAGACATAAAACACTATCCAGAATAGATTATGTCTTTGCATCACAGAGACTATTTGATAATTATGAAGTGGAAATGATACCCAACGCACTATCAGATCACTGTTATTTACTCCTTAAAGGTACATTTGGTATACTATCCTCCCGAGCCCCAAGATGGCGATTTAACTCGTTGCTGCTTAACAACAAGGAATTCATTACACAACTCAAAGAAGCTCTTATAGTATTCCAACGGGAGAATGCAAACTCGGTGCAAGACCCCAGAATAATATGGATGTCGGTAAAGGGAATGATCAAAGACTTCACGGATAGCTTTTCCTCCAAAATGCGCAAGAATCAAAACACAAAACTGGATGAGCTGGAAACGCTTTACTCAACGTTATTTAATTCTCTGAAATACAACAACTCAACTCGACTAGAAAATCAAGTTAACGTACTAAAAATAGAGATCAATGACATATACAGACAACAATCGGAAATACAAATACGCAGCACAAGACAACAGCAGTACTCCCATGGTTCCAAACCCAGCCACCTATTAGCCATGCGATTAAGAATTAATGCAACATTTGCAGATATAACTACCATTAGAGCACAACAAGTACTTGTAACAGATCCGGTAAAAATAAACGATACATTCAAAGTATTCTACTCCGATTTATATAAATCAGAAATGACCTTCGATCAAAACAAAATGGACACATTTCTTAATCAAATTATTCTCCCTAAACTTTCAGAGGATGACGCTAAACAGTTAGAAATACCGATCACACTAGAGGAACTCAAGATGGCCATAACCGCAATGAAAAGTGGTAAGGCTCCAGGAAGAGACGGTTTCCCATCAGAAATGTACCTTTCTTGTTGGGACATAATTGGCCCCTTATTACTAAATATGATCTTACACTCAGTCAAGGAGGGGAACTTCCATAAAACCGACAATATTGCACTCATAACAGTCCTCCTTAAAAAAGACAAAGACCCCAACGAGTGCGGTAGTTATAGACCTGTAAGCCTCCTCGGAACAGATATCAAACTGTACTCTAAGGTATTAGCCATCGGATTACAAAAGCATATGACGTCTTTAGTTCACCCGGACCAAACTGGCTTCATAGGAGGCCGCCTGATCACTGAGAACATAAGACGTATACTGCACGTACTTGATGCCGACAAAGAGGATACCATACCTAAGGCGATACTGTCCCTGGATGCTATGAAGGCCTTTGACAGGCTGGAATGGTCGTATCTGTGGGCAGTGCTAGAAAGGATGGGGTTAGGAAAAGGATTCATCGATATGATTAAAGTATTATACAAAGACCCATCGGCCATGATTATAACAGGCACAATCATATCTGAAATATTTCCGGTATCACGCTCTGCCAGACAGGGTTGTCCTCTTAGTCCCGGTCTGTTCAATCTATCATTAGAGCCGTTAGCACAATATATAAGACAATCCCAATCCATAGAACCTATCGTAATCAAGGGCACACAACAAAAAATTTGTTTATATGCGGACGATGTAATATTGTTCATGAAAAACCCCAACACCACATTGCCTCATCTGCTCAAGTTGATTGAGGACTTTGGTGATTTATCGGGATTTAAGATAAATTGGCCGAAGTCTGCTTTCCTTCCACTTAACACCCCTGCAAAAAAAGATACAACCCTCCCAGGACAGATACCGATGGTAAAACATTTCAGATGCTTGGGAGTGGAAATATTCCCTACCATAAGACAAACGGTGAAGCACAACTACACAAAAATACAAAACAAAATCAAAGACGACCTTGATAGATGGGCAAAACTTAAGAACACAGTACAAGCACGGATATCAATAGTTAAGATGGATGTACTACCTAAAATCAACTTCTTCTGTTCAATGCTACCGTTACCCCCTCCAGAGGGTTACTGGAAAAGATTACACTCCTCCACATACAAATTTATTTGGAATAACAAACCACCACGTATAAAAAGATCCACCGCACAGAGAAATAAAGCAGATGGTGGCATGGCATTTCCAGATTTTTTCCTATATTTTAAGGCGTACTCATTAAGTCCATTGACAACATGGTTTGACTCCCAAGCATTAGCATCTTGGAGGAAAATAGAAGAAAACATAGTAGCCCCACATAGACTGAAGGACATAGCATACACTAAACTACCAATCAAGCACTGTGAACGAAAATTTGGCCCCATAATTACTCATGCGATCCGGATATGGCGTGAATCACAAAAAAAAAATCCTAACCCACAAGAATGGCACAACCATACTCCCTTATTCAATAACAATGCTCTCTTAATTGGAAAACGACCTATAAGATTCCCTATATGGGAAGAGCAAGGCATACACTCATTAGGGGATATTTTTAACAAACAGGGTTTTTGTAGTGATAAAGAAATACGCAAAAAATTTAATCTCACCAAGTCCACATGGCTTTTTCACAAACAGTTAGAGCTATGTTTGAAGTCTCACGGTGTTCCATTAGACAGACCAATTGAACACCACAGATACCACAAATTCTTCTACTCAAGAGAGACATCGAGAGGTTTTGTTTCAGAATTTTATCATCAATTACTAACGTCCTCGTATGAAACCCTCCAACTTGACTCTGTCTGGAGGAGGGATATACCAGACCTGGAAAATGACTTTGATTGGCAAGGAGCCTGGGCAAATGTCCGACTTACATCAAGGAACCCGGATCATCAACAAATCAATCTTAACTATATTCACAGGACATACTTGACTCCTATAAGACTGTGCCGAATGGGGCTCAAACAAGATTCCAAATGCACCCAATGTACAAATGGGGACGAAGGGACATTTATGCACATGTATTGGGACTGCTCACCAGTTAAGGCATTCTGGAAAGATGTGACCCAACAAATATCAAAACTCGTATCTTGGAATATACCTGTACACCCCTCGGTATTGCTGTTGAATGATGTTTTTGAGTTTGCAGTGAATCCACAGCTAAAGAGATTGGTTTTATCGGGTATCACAGTAGCCAAAAAGCTGATCGCATCACGCTGGTTTCAACCGGAAAAAATGTGCCGTAAAGTTTGGTTTCTTACATATCTCGATGTAATTTACCATGAAATATCTACAGCAAGAATTCTGGGTCTCAATGAATCCAAAATGTCAATGTGGTTAGAAGTGGTGGAGAGAATAAAAGCTAGCTTATAATGGTAGTGTCTGGTTAGGTGCGAGGGATAGTGGAGGTACTTCTCAAGGTGGGGTCCGGGAGGGGGGGGTTCGAGCTGAGCATATGTATGTAGGTTTTTTTTTTAGATAACAGGTATTAGGGGTATATCTTATATAAAACAACTAACCAAAATGTGATCTCATTGGATGTGCCCTGACAATTAATGCTTGTATATCTTATCGTGTGTTGTCATGTTTGTTTATATGTTTGTTTTAAAAAAGAATAAAAAAATAAAATACAAAAAAAAAAAAAAAAAAAAATGAAAAATGAAAAATATGCTTCAATTAGTATGCTCATTTGAACCTTCTAGTAACATGTATAGGTTGGAACATTTCAGAAAACAGAGAAAAAGAAAGAAAGATGTTTAGAACTAAATTATAGAAATCCCTAAAATTAGGGAACAATTGCTTAAATTTTTAAATAACTTTGCCAAGCTTACACCTCTAGATGAAAATGAGGTTTTTAAATCCTTGTATGCAGTTCGTCCCCCGACAAGGGTGGGCATTAAACAGTTATGAAGGTTTATTGATCTTCCATATCTGGTTCATGTGCAGGTCACATACCGAATGTTATTGTTCCCAGGCCTTCATTGTAAAAGTCCAGTGTATTCCAGAAAGTTAGCCACCGATCATGACTTATGTAAAACTGATGTTATGTTCCAGGGTATTCTTCCTGCCATAGAGTTATGTCATTCCAGTGTATTCCAGTATATTCCAATATGACAGAGCGATCGAAAAAATCCAGAATGTTCCAAAATGTCGACATCAGATCATGACCTGCACAAAACCATAAATCTATAAATATAGTGTCTAGCGTTTCGTATTAAACTATTTGTACCTCAATGTTGTCAAAAAGCTTGTTTGATGCCGTTTTTGATGTCCGAGCCATAGCAAAGTTATCCAACATAGATTAAAAAAAAGATGAATAAACTTGTCATCCACGATGTGTTTCCTTCATGTACTCTTCGGCCGCTTCAGGCGAACGTAGCCCGATCCTTTTTCCATTTCCCTCCACAATGGAAAGAATCGCTGGATAACGTAGGATAGGATGGAGATTTTTCTCATAGAGCTGCTGCATCACAACCTTGTAACGGGCTCGTAGAGTTATAGCCTCTCTGCACATATCTTCGTAGAACAACACTTGTTTACCTTTGTATGTCAGTTTTCCCCATTTCTTACGTGCATCCCTGATGATCGTGTCTCTTATTTCAGTTTTTTACGCAGGGTAGCAATGATCACCCTCACTTTGTTGCCGCTGTAGTCTCGGGTGCCGATTCTGTTACGTTGGTCCACTGTCGGTATTGTAGGGAGGGTCTCTGGACCTAGAATTTCAGCTAACACTGACGGAAACGAGTCGTCTGTGCATTCGACTGATTCATCCAATCCCACTATACGGATATTAAATCTACGGGAGTAACGTTCGAAATCGAGCAACCTATCCGTTGTTTTCTCATTGTTGTCATGTATCTTCTGCAAAAGCACCTTGCATCTCCACTGCTAGTACCGTGATTTCGTCATGAAGAGCCTTGTTGCCCTCATCGACTTTCAGTGTATATTCGCTCAGTGTTTTCAACTGCAGTAATACGCTCGGTTTGTAATGCAGACGCTGCTTTAAAATCTTCGAATTTAGCCTCGATATATAACTTGAAAGCGTTAGCATTAGCGTCAGCATTATCCACCTTGTTGGTCAAGTCCTTTATCAGATTAGTCAGAGACTCGAAATCGGGTGGTGTATTCTCCATGTCTGTCTCGGATGAGGTTGCAGGAGCGGTGGAAACGATGGTATTGTCGGTTGTTTTATTCTCAATCTCGACTGCCCTATCCTTCACGGAGCGCGTCACCGCCTGGTCTCCCGTTAGATTGTCTGCTCCGCGTCTCTTTCCAGGTTCTTTCTTTGATGCCATGTTGATTCTTTCTGTTGATATAGTTAGTAGAAGGTCTTAGTTAATATATACGTCGAGGTTTAAACACATTAGTGTTGTAAAAAGTGGGTTTTGAAGCGAAATTAACATGAACGGGAGCGGAGCTGTGACCAACGTGACCGCTTACATGCCGTTCTCAAACCCAAGTTATTTATACTTTATTTAAATGATATTTTTACAGTATCAAATATTTAGAAAATTGTTACGTTTGCTGATAATACTAATTTACTTTGTTCAGGGGAGGACATAAAAGAATTATTGAAAACAGTAGAAAGGGAATTGATGGAATTGATAAAGTTAAAGGGTGTTTTCACACCTGTAGTTTGTTTGCTTTGTTCCGATTCAGGGAGACACAGGGACTATAATGATACAATGTTGCACTTGTCCCTTAGTTCGTTTGTGTTCACATGGCTGTGTTAACACATTCCCTGCCATTGGTTATACCCATCAATATACCTTGTCTGCCACCACTGTAAGCCTATGGAGATGTTTACCTTCTTTGCAGGGCTATAACTTTTTAAATTGTATTGCTAAATTGACATTACTATGGCCCATTCAACATCGATTATCTATTGTTCAGGATGTAATAATAATAACTTCGTTTTATATAGCGCCTTTCAGAGGACCCAAGGTCGCTTTACATAGGGGGGGGGGAGATGACAAATTAACAACATAGTGGACAGACGCAACATATACATATAGAGTGAGAAAGTTAGGGGTTGAAGGCCAAGTTGAAGAGGTGGGTTTTGAGCAGTTTTTTTTTTTAAATGAGTCCAGAGTTGGGGCGGTGCGGAGTTCTGCGGGGAGGGAGTTCCAGAGGGTGGGAGCTGCCACACTGAAAGCTCTGTCCCCGAACGTCCGTAGTCTGGTTCGGGGGATGGAGAGCTGACCAGTGTCCGTGGATCGCAGGGACCGTGACTGAGTGTAGGGGTGGAGGAGGTCAGTGAGGTACTGAGGTGCCAGGGCGTGAAGGGATTTGTAGGTGAGCAGGAGGGTTTTGTAGGTGATGCAGGATTTGATGGGGAGCCAGTGGAGGTGGATGAGGATGGGGGTGATGTGCTGCCAGGGTTTGGTGCGGGTTAGAACCATGTAGGAACGTTATACTTTTTCATTCATACATTCATACAAAATACCTTCTAGAATATAAGTATGTTTTTATCGTTTTCTGCAGTAATTCCTAGAACGTGAGTTATAGGCCTAAACGCATATATAGATTATCGATTGCCGTTTATTCCCTATACATGCTATATTAAAAAATTCAACTGTATATGATCGTATACGTTATGCTTCATCATGCGTGGAGGAAAGGGGGGGGGGGTCGTTTATAATTCTCCGATCATCAGTAACGGCTTTATGTAGTATGGGTGATGGTTTGCAGTAAAATGAATAAACAATTGGGCTGAAAATAACGTTAGTGTCCTCTTACCGTGCGTCAAAGAGACTGGCAGTGAAATATCCCAAGTATAGGACGTCGATCGCCTAGGTCCATTTCCGGTTTGTATGTCGCAATAAACGCTGAAATCATATCGATTATTAAGTTTATAAAGCGATCCATTATGTAAATTGCGTCTGTCGGGAGCCTTGCAACAATGTCTGACGGCCGGATGAATTTAATTGACGCACATCGGCCACTTCCTGTTGTTCCGAGTGTAACTCGCCCGACCATCCACCAGGCGGCGGTATTGAGCCGTCGTTGTATTGAGCCGTAGGGTCCAGCTGCAGCGTTGGAGGTGTATATATGAATTATGAATGCCATGGCGAAAAAATGTAATATTGATCTCAATAACGCTGTACAGCGAGATCTGGCGGTCAAAGCATGGCGGGCAATAACGCTTTAAAAAAAAAAATAATAATAATGAGAACAGTCAAGTAAACCCGACTATCATATGGGACACAATCAAAGCGATTATGAGAGGGTACCTAATTTCTAAGACGGCATACCTAAACAAGAACAGGAGGTTAAGATATGAACTACAGAGGGACCTGAGAAAACTTGAGAAGCAAGCACAGGGAGGGGAGGGGGAAGGCACAAGGGAGCGGATGAAAGGAATAAAGAAGCAGCTAGAAGAGATGGGGAGGGAAGAACTAGAAAAGAAACTGAGATTTGCAAAACAAACTTTCTATGAATCGGGACCAAGGGCAACCAAAATTCTAGCAAAACGCCTCAAGAACCAACAAAACAGACACTTTATACAAGTTTCAAGTTCAAGTTTCTTTAATAGTTGTCATACAGAAGTACAGAATACTTTTATACAAAATGCTTCTTACTGTTACGCTCCAGAGACTATGCTAGACAAGATAAGTATGAAATAAAATAGTATAGCATGTAAAATAGAAGTAAAAATAGAGGTCACAGTGTTCAGTATAGACATATGTACAATGTTCGATGCAGAATAGAAGTAACTGAGTTACCATACAATATACAATATACTATGCAATGTACTAATATACAATACTATATAGTGCAAAGCAGAAATGGGATGAGGTACAATTTAGGTACAATTTACAGTAAGGTGTACGAGTTGTAGTGCAAATTTTTTACCAATAAATATAAAGTGTGTTTAGGTGATCTAAAGTGTGGAGAGTGGGTGCTGCAGTGTGTTTGTTTAAAGTGAGTGTGTGCGTGTGGGTGTGTGTGCTGTGTGCATTTGATGGTTGTTGCATAGTGTTTATTGTTCGTTGAGCAGCCTGATGGCCTGGGGATAGAAGCTACACAAGATCAGGGAACCCTAAACACAGGAAGCGACATACGAACCCAACGAAATTCAACGCATATTCAAAGAATTGTAACAGAGCGGCTTTAACCTGCCTGGTAAAAGTGCGCCTGTCCCTTTATGGCTGTCAATTACGGATGCGCTCATATGGGCTCTGATAGCGGAAGTGAGACGTGAGAGGAGTCATGACGCGGAAGTGAGAGCGGCGAGTTGGATGTTGTTTCACTGAAGGAAGACGTGCAGCCGATATAAAGAACGTGAACCGTATTTAGATGAGGTTGAAAACGCGCAAGTAAACCTTACCTGGCACGGGATGACCAACGGGGATAGTCCAGACGTCTACCTTGATCATCTTCTTCACCCCACGCGAACTTCGGTGCGGTAGGCTACACGCTGTGTTTGTTTGCTCCTGTTCCGAGGCTGTGACGCAAGCGTCTCCGACTCCAACATTCCCCTCTCCAAGCTTCCTACCGGCGGCTACACATAGCCCACGCTAAACGCCTCTCTCTCCCTGCACTTGCATCAGCCCCAAGCCAAACGCCTCTCTCTTCCCCCCTGCACTCGCATCAGCCCAAGCCCAACGCCCCTCTCTTCCCCCTGCGCTCGCATCACACACACACACACACATTTTCTTTGGAGACTTTCTATTTTTCGTTCATTCGTTCAGTTGCGTTGCTGTCATCACGAACTCTTGAAAGTCTGAACTATTGGCAAACGCATATACATGTTCACGAACTGACCTGAACTGAGTGACCTGACTGGTTTATGAGAGTTTAACCACATGCTGGATTGAAAATGAATTGTTTTGTTTTATGAAATGTTTTGCTTATGATTTTGACTTGAATCCAATACATGGACATTTTGACTCTGAATTGAGCATGACTCTTGAGTGTTTCTTTGTTAACAAACTAACCTAGGATTTAGCTTGCCCAGTAGTCTAGGCCTACTATTAATTAAATTATTATATTATTTGTCTATTATGTGGTACAGTCTTATGCCGGAGCTATAGGCCTAATTAATCAAATTAAAAAGGTAATTTGATCTTCATTGGCAGGGTTTGGCCCCGTCTGGCGCCCAACGGAAAAATATTATAGGCACTATAAGTGGACACCGTTACAGAATACTACGAGAAGCTATATTCACAACCCAAGATGGAAAACAAGGAACAAAATTGGGCAGTTTCTATCATCTTTAGACCTCCCGAGTATAGGAAAAATAGAAAACAAAGCTTTAATTTCCCCCATCATGAAAGAAGAACTAGACATAGCCATAGGAAAACTGAAAGCTAACAAAACTCCAGGAAGTGACGGGTTTCCAAACGAGTGGTATAGAATTTTTAAAGAAGACTTAGACCCAGTAATGTTAGAATCTTTCAATTGGACCCTCGATAAGGCAGAGGCCCCCCGTCATGGAAAGAGGCTGTGATATCCGTCATACCAAAGGAAGGGAAGAATAAAGAATACTGTGAATCATATCGTCCCATATCGATGCTAAACGGGGATTACAAATTGTTCACATCAATATTAATAATTAAGAGAATGGAAGACATCCTGCTTGATCTGATACATGAAGACCAGATGGGATTCATAATAGGTAAACAGACACAGGATAACGTCAGGCGCACCCTACACATAATAGAACAGGTGGAAAAACAACAACTCCCAGCAGCCCTGGTGAGTCTAGAGTCAGACGCGGAGAAGGCTTTCGACCGGGTCAGATGGTCCTTCCTGTTTAGAGTATTAGAAAGATTCAGATCCGAAGACCAATTCATCAGCCGTATAAAAGCTCTATATGACAACCCAAATGCTAGAGTAAAGTAAACGGCCACCTATCAGACAGATACTTCAGATACTACGACACTTCTATGATTCAGAAATCAAGAGCAAGATTTCAGCAGGAGGTAACGGAGTGGTAGGAATGATGGCAGCAGCATATAAATGAACTCATCGGAAAAGTACAAATTCGAAACAACTGTGACTCATAATGTGAAGAAGAAATGGGAAAGTGAACTGAATATAACTTTATCAGAGGATGATTGGCATTCTATATGTGAGACACAACACTCCTCCAACAGCTCTAGAGGATGGAGAGAATTCGTCTGGAAAAATGTAATGAGATTTTTTTATCACACCGCAAATTAAGAGCAAGCAATTACCGGTAGACGGGCAACAACCCTGCTGGTGCCAACCACTCACATCTTTTGGCTATGTAATAAAGTGCAACCATTTTGGAAGAGTGTTACCCAGGAAATGTATAAAATTCTAAGCTACGAATTCCCCATGGAACCACAGTCAATATACCTGGGACTAATCTCTGAGGAGACTATCCACAAAGAAGATTTATACCTGTTCAAAATCATGACAATTGTGGGGAAAAAGGCCATCACAAGGAGCTGGCTCAAGGAGGCCCCCCCAGACAAAGAAACATGGAAGGAAATAGTGGAAGAGATAAACTCTATGGAGAAAATGACATACTTTCTGAGAACGAAAGCCAAGACATACGACAGACGCTGGTTGAAATGGACAATGTATAGGCTGTCAGACGAATAAAGAACGACAGCGAAACCAAAACGGACCAGACCAAATAAGAGCGAAAACAGCTCCCCCATACACCATTGTATTGTCATGTGGTGGTGGTTGTCTTATTTAAAATTGTATAATGTTTATGTAAATGTAAGTGGTTTGAAAAAAGAAACTAAAATAAAGAGTTAAAAAAATATATATATACCGGTATATATATTTGGTTGCTTTCGCAGTATGCGTCGTCCAATGTTGACTTTGACACATACGCCCATCTCCTGGAGAGTGTTATTGATCTGGCCAACTGTTGTGAAGGGGTTTTTCTTCATGAGGGAAAGAATTCATCCATCACAGTTGTTTTCTGTGGTCTTACTTGTATTTGTGTTGTTGAGCTCACCAGTTCGTTCTTTATTTTTAAGAATGTACCAGTTGATTTGGCCACAGATATTTCATTCTAATGATGGCTTGCTTAACTAATACAGCTATTTTGACCACAGCTAGTTGACAGCAACAGATTCCAAATGCAAATATCACACTTGAAATAAACTCTAGACCTTTTATCGGCTCCTTGTAAATGAAATAATGAGGGAATAACACACACCTGGCCATGGAACAGCTGAGCAGCCAATTGTCCAATAAATTTTAGTCCCTTAAAAAAAGGGACCAATACATTCTTTCTTAATAAAAAAAATTAAAAATTAAATTTACTTCATTGATGGTTTCATTTCAAATCCATTGTGGTGGTACAGAGCCAAAATGAAAATATTTATGACCATTACTTATGGCGATAACATAGCGTACAGTATGTACTTTTCCTGTGGTCGATTAGTACTTTATTTACGTTTTCTGATGAGACAGCGTTGCATGTTTTTTTAATTATTTTTATTATTCTCTCCCCCCCCCCCCCCCCCCCCCCCCCCTCCTTTTTCCGATTTTTTCTCCCATCCCACCGTTAGTCGTTATGCCAATTCCCAACCCCCTTCCTGGTTGTTGCGCACCCCCCCCCTACTGTTGGTCCGGGAGGCCGGAGACTGTCACATGTTTTCCTCCGACACATGTGCAGCCAGCCGGCAGCCAGCCTGGCCGCGCAGATTCTCACGGGAGAGTGTAACGTGTGGAAGGTCACACTACCTTTCTCCAGATCCTACCCTCGCTGTGCAGGCGCCCCGACCGAACTGTAGGGGTCGCTGTCCACAACGCCCAGGACCCACCCACGGCTTCCCTCCCCCTAACTCAGCCAAACGAGTTAGTATAGCTGTTACAAAGGATCAGATTAAACCGAATATATATATTTATTGATTGATATATATTGCATAGTATTTGTATATCGTTTGATATCCCTTGTATATTCCTTGTACATATACACGGAATATCCCTTTAGCCTAGTACAGACCATAATATTTCATTCTCCTATTGGACAGCGGTCCACAGGCGCCAGGGCCATGCCTCCAGAGTCAGGTTCAAGGCCACCGTCAAGACATGTCTGTACATGCCCGGCCTTGCCCAGGGATACGAGACAGAAATGAGGTTGGCACTAGATTGTTCGCCGTGCATATAAATATGGCGCAGGTGAATACAGAAGTAGAGTTACCCAATAAGTTGAAGCCTCACCCACGATACTCCGTGCGGTGAAGTATGGCCTGTTTGGCCCCAAATAGAGCATTGAGACCGCGTGCGAATTAATAACTGAATTGTCAGAGTTTGGCGCTATACCGTCGAGTGCGACATATTTCTATTAAGTCAGTAATAGTCTATTTGTGTATAGTGTATCGTGCGGCTAAAGTTCTACAGTGACCAGCATCACCAACGCTTCCTCGTATCAGCTAGAGTGCTTATCCAGGCTGGGCTGCTTTCATGGCGCTTTCACCCGAGGAGACCTAGACGAGAACCGTGTGGACATGTACACTGGATTAATCTACCCGACGACTACATAGCCCTTTGCGGCTGGATTATATTTGTTTTGGTCCTGTGATTTATGGAGCGGAGAATCGCCGACGCCTACATGTGTGGGATTTACCCTGTGAGGAGCCACGTCGAGTTTGCGCCTCAGAGAGCCTGAGGCCGGCTAGCTTTCTTCACTGTGGAGCTACAGTCTACGGCGAACAGCTGTATTCGTCTGTGGATCAAGAGACTATTGCACCGTCTCCTGTACTTGGAGTCTCCTTAGTCATCGTTGACCAGACTCTCTACTACCGACAGATCCTCTACCCCTGCTGGCTTACAACCGGGGGGACCCTTCCAGTATCTCCCGCTATATATTACTAGTGTACCATAGATATAATTCCCTAAGATTCAGGTTGTATAATTACCTCCTGCGTAACCAGAGAATGGACATTCATTATTGATTTGCCTACGCACATTCCTTTGCCTTATAAGCGCATCCAAAGTAAAATAGAGAAGTATATTATGTACCTTTTGCTGCAATAAATACTTAATTACCACTTTGTGTGGAACCGATTCATTGTGGGAAGTGTTCATCATATTTATATATCATGTACTGTATGGCCAGTAATTAAAGTACATAAAGCGGTAGTGGTTTAATGATACCATACTTATCAATACAGTCAGGGAATTGTACCCCTCAGTTACAATAGCGATCAGCCCAAGCCAAGGCAATGCTGACTCTCCGGGAGTCGAGACCACAGCCTCTTGCATTGGTGACGAGCACAATCTCCGCTACGCCACCTGACCGCCAAGCGTTGCATGTTGATATGCTGGTGAATCTCGAGCTCAGAGAATGACATTGCGATTCAACTTGCCAAGTCTCTGTTCTAGCCTCTCAGAAAGTCTGCATCTGATGCAATTCGCCGACTTTGCCCAAAGGTCAGTTGTGCTGCATCCCTGTGAACATCTTTGTTATTGCTGCATCCAATGCGATACTGCTGATTGATCAGTGGTGTTAGATTGCAGATCAGCCCGTTAAGGGCAGTATATTTGGAAGAATGGATGAATCAGCAGGATTTAGGAGCCCATCAGCCATGGAGGAAAATAGACTCCTGGCCTGTTTACAGCAATCTCTGGGGTACAGCTTGGCTCCCAGAAGAGTAAACTGTAGTCTTAAAGGGGCAGTTCAACCAAAACACATATTTTCTTCCTTATCCTGAGTGCTATCCATCTATCCAGAGAGTTTTGCTGTGATTTGCCCAGTTGTGGAGATATCTGCTGTGGGAATGTCTGCTGTCACGGAGCTGAATGGCACTTGGTTTGTTGTGCTCAAAGCAAAAAAAAGAGATAATACAAAAAGAGATCAAAAAAAGATACATTTTAGAATGTATATACATATTTTAGAATGTATATCTCCGACTGTGTACTCTTATTCTTATTTTAGATTTTTGACTACCTAAATGTTTATTGTGAGCGATCTGTGGTGCTGAATTTCCCTCTGGATCAATACATTACTTCTATTATATTCTAATCCACAGACCTTGGTGTGAGCAGTTTCATGTATGAACTATTTTCTGCTGAAGTACACCCACATTCATTATTATGGGGGGTGTAGTTTTGGTATAAAATAGTTCCTGCACGAAACTGCTCACAACTGGAAATCATGCTTTTGAGTTTTTCAAATGTATTTTTTAGTGCTTTGAGCGCCACAAAGAGAGTGCTATTCAGCTCCATTGTATCCAAGGTTGTCTATATGGTATTTAAAATGTAAATTCCTCATCGAGGCAGATGCCAAGATATTTATACTTGGCTATGTACCAAAGTGACAGCAGATATCGCCAAAACTAGGCAAATCACAGAAATGATGTGGGTGTATATAGACAGCACTTCGGGTATGGGGAAAATACGTTTGTTTTTCTCTCTTGGTGAACTGCCCCTTTTCAAGAACCCATGAAATGCTATGGATGATGGGGGTGAGACTTTATGAGAGGAGTGTCTTCATTTAACCAAGGGTAATGGCAAAATGGAGTGATATTGATGTACTTGGCAGTTGGCATTCACTATTGTTTAGGACAGAAGTGGAAAACGTCTTCCATGAATAGGAGGTGGTAAGTGGGATTATTTTTAAATGTATAACCGTATCCTATTGGATGGAATTTCTATGGTTTGTCCTTGAGTGCAGGGTGAGTCAATGACACAATGTTGCCACTTTCCAGGAATAGACTAGAATAGAATAATATTTCTCTAAATTCTTTTGGCAAGCATTGGTACAAGTATAAATATCTTGGCATCTGCCTTGATGAGGAATTTACATTTAAATACCATATAGACAACCTTGCCGGCAAGCTGCAACAGAAAATTGGCTTCTTGTACAGAAACGGAACCAGCTTTCCTTTGATTAGTAGGAAAAGGATCGTTAGAGCAGTTTTCTTAAATTTTGAACTTGAGTTAAGTTCTAAAAGTGTGCCTGTGTATTAAACAATCAATACAATGGGGAAGATTAATTGAGCACATGTGAAGTAGCGTTAGCCTACTGTAAACTGTGTGAAATTATGTTAGCCTACTGTAAACTGAAATAACGTTAGCCTACCGTAAACTGAAATAACGTTAGCCTACTGTAAAATTACGTTAGCCTACTGTAAACTGTGAAATAACGTTAGCCTACTAGGGGTGTAACGATGCATCGATTAATCGAAATGCATCGATTCTAATGTGACGATTCAACTGCATCGATTTGAATATGTTAGAATCAATTATAATCTAAATTAACCAAAGAAAAAAAAATTATGTATATATATATCTTTTTTTTTATGTTTTTTTTGTGTGTATTGTTTTTATTGACCTATAGTCCATTCATGCTGAGTGAATCAGTTCCCCCAGCCACATTTGTGTATTCAAATTTTTTGGGGGAATTAACTGAAATGTATAAAAAATGTATCGAATCACGGTCAAATGAAGAGATTTCATGATTCATTGAATCGTTGCCTGAATAATCGTAATCGAAATTAATCGCTGTGAGGTCGCATCGTTACACCCCTATAGCCTACTGTAAACTATGTGAAATAACATTAGCCTACTGTAAACTGTGTGAAATAAACAGCCTACTGTAAACTGCGTTAAATAATATTAGCAGACTATAAATTGCGTGAAGTAGGTGGAAAACTGGTGAAATGTAAAAAATCTGAGCTTTTTAAATGAGTCCTTTGCAAGCCAAAGTCAGACAAATCAACAGGCTGGCGATCATCAAAGGACTGGCTGGTCATGGATTATTAAAGGACATACAATACTGTCCAAGAAAAACCCTGGGAATAACGTTATGAAGCAAAAAGAGACTGATGGCTCCAAGACTGTTTTGTGGGCTGTTTCGGACAAATTAACAAAATGCTATGCATGCTTTTCATTGCCATTCTCCGAGTAGTGTTGATGATCAATACGGATATAAGCGCAATAACAGCTGCACATGGTGTTTGTTTGTTTTGGAAGAGAGAGTGGCTGCGTCATCATTTTCTGCCAGGGGTGCCGCGAGATGCCTGGCAATGTTTCTTTAAAAATATAGAATGACAGTCTTATTTTGAAAATCCTATAGCGGGTCTCATTTCTGCCCACGCGCAGCTCCAGCTATAATAACTAGGCTCCGACAGCTAGCAACGTTCAGGTCATTATGATACTCTTATTTTGAAAATCCGTGGTGTCGTGACTCATATCCGCTCCAGCACACAGCCAATAGGATGCATCTCCACACAGCAGTACTAGTAGCGTCTCAGCAGCAGTCCGTAGCGTCTGGAACAGTGAACACGCACATTGCAACAGAGCAAGGATAGTGTTTTCGCGACCCAAAACAAATCCCTGCTGTTTTATTCTGCAACGGGTCAAATGCATATAACATGCTTTGCAATCCTTGCCATTCCTTTATGACCACGTCGTGTTTAAGACCGGAATTAACGCCCCGTTAGCATAAGCTAACAAGCTAAAGCCCTGTTCAGAGCGACAGAGAACAGCAGAGAGGGGACTTGGAAGGAGGGGGGGGGGGCATTCTCCCTCTGTGTGTGTGCGTTTGAAAAGATATGATGAAGTCAGACGAGTATATTATATTGATAGTAAATGTACTGAGGGTGGACAGACAGATGATGTTGATATTTAAACATAAAAAATACAATACATAATAAATGTATTCATGATCATCATGCAACATAAAACAATTGCAGGAACGGTTTGGGAGAGGAAGGGGTTGCGTGTTCCAAAAAATTTACTTAAATTTAGAGCTCAATATATCAAAACGTGGCACTTTATAGTGAACAGCAGGTCTATTTGTATTAAAAACAATAAATAGTTTTTAATTTAAATGTCTGGAAGAGCTAATTTTTTTTTTTAATGTTTGTAATGTAATTCCTTACACGTAACGTGTCTGGCTGTGTGACGTCAACTTGTCAGCATGAAAATGACAGCCAAACATGGCACTGCAACTAAATAACACAAATAAAATAGGCACATTTGTGACTGTTACAAATATAACACGTTTTATACTTGTGCTACAAGATTTTGGCCTGTGCTACAAAACTATCAACCTCTGTAGCACCAGTGCTATGTGCAAAAAAAGTTAACGTACAGCCCTGCAACTATTTAACTAAACAAATAGTCCATCTAGTGCTTCATGTGTATACAATAATTGCCTAATCTAATAACATGAACTAAAAAAGAAATCGATCACACGTTTCGTAAAGTTATTATAGAAACTTCACCAACTTAACGTCCGCGGCAGGCGTCATTACTTTTACCAACAGATTTTCCAACGCATTTCCAGAGCAGTCCTATGTCCGTTATCAAGGAAATGCAAAGTGGCTATCGCAATCGTCGTTGTGATAATAATCACTAAATGCATTAAGTGCTGAATCTAATCAAATGGATTTATCGAGACACGTTATGGAAAGTTCAAGACCGGACCACACAGCTTACAAGTGAGTGTATCAGCCGCTGTGTTATGATTATTATGATACAAAATGTAAATGAATGAATGAATGAAAACTGTATTTAACAGATAAACAGTAAAAGGCACTCTGCAGGGATGTGATGTCATAATCAATCGTCACCTCACTAGAATAATATTTCCAACGTGAACCGCAAAGCTGAATTTTCACACAAAATGTTTTTAACTCGTCCATCGAAACAGGTTACAGTTACCAATACCAATTCAGTACCTTCCAGTACCAATTCGACCGCTGAGATTGCCCCAGTCAAACAGTGCAGCTGCAATGTTGTGTTCTCATGCTAAACCAGACTGGTATCATGTTGTGTGATCCTTTTCTGTATTTAAAAAAAAATACATGATTTTCTGTTTGAGAAATGGTCACACTATTGCTATATTTATTTATACATTTAGACCTGAAACGCCTGCTAATAATGCATTTATATAGCCTGCATATACACACAAATGTGTTTCCCGGTTTCAATGGGTTAAATAAACGTTATTTTGAAAGCAAGCACTTTTGTCATCATTGTAGCAAAAAAGACAGGACCGGAAAAGTCTTTATCGTATGTAGGGGTGCCCTGGAATATTTTATTGGACACAGGGGTGCCTTGGCAGCAGAAAGGTTGAGAACCGCGGTGGATCAATAAAAGGATCGATTTTTGGAATGGCGATCAGGAATTGGAATAATCTTTTTGGATACCATCTGATCTCAGGTAAGGAATCTATTTTACCAGTCTTAGGATAATCAGACCTATTTTCACGAAGATATAAGCTTTTCCCCTATGTGTGATATGGCTGTTTGACTGTGCGAGCGATCAGGAACTAAGAGAATCGATTTTCAGCTTGCGGCACCAGCGTGCATACGTACACATATACTATCGATAATCTAGCGTTTATTTGAAAACGATTCATAAATAGGCCGAAAAATTACAACGTTCTAGAATATTCCAGTACAGGGCGTTTATCACAGAATCTTTTTTTCCCCCTTGAAAACGAGGGCTTTTCAAAATGCTATAAAACGGAAATGAACTGATAAAAAAACAATCCGCTTCAACAATGTTGACTGGAAAATGAGTCATTGATAAGCGACGGGCAGATTAGACACATAATTAGCCATAATTTAAAACATAGATTAGGCGATATTACCGCTAACATTGAAGTGGATGGTGGGCATTCAAGCACTAAATGTGCGCCACCTGCTGGGCACTGAAAGTGTTAAGGGGTTAAATAGTTTACTGTTTAAATAGTCCGTCAGTGTGTGCTTACCTATGAGGTCCGTTTAAAAATAGTCTGTGTCAGTGTGTTTACCTATCGGACTGTATAAATAGTCTGTGTCAGTGTGTTTACCTATCAGGACTGTATAAATAGTCTGTGTCAGTGTGTTTACCTATCAGGACTGTATAAATAGTCTGTCAGTGTGTTTACCTATCAGGACTGTATAAATAGTCTGTCAGTGTGTTTACCTATCAGGACTGTATAAATAGTCTGTGTCAGTGTGTTTACCTATCGGACTGTATAAATAGTCTGTGTCAGTGTGTTTACCTATCAGGACTGTATAAATAGTCTGTGTCAGTGTGTTTACCTATCAGGACTGTTTGAATAGTCTGTATCAGTGTGCTTACCTATCATCAGTGCGGAGTCCTGTATCCCAGGTTCCATACTGGCTGTCTGTCTCATGGACCAGAGTGTCTGTGTCCTTTGTCTCATCTTCACCGCCGACACCCTGCTTCTGCTGCACCTGAGACAGAGAGGGACGGAGAGGAATGATTATTAAGAGACGAGGGAACAAAAGACAATACAGTATAATAATATCACAGAGCATGTCTGAAGACTGGGCCAAACCACATCACGTCTTCCGATTGTTTGTGTCCAATCCATTGACCTCAAGTGCGAAGGTGATCAAGCATTTTCTAAACTGTGGAATTATTACCATTACAATAATTATTATTATCATCATAATAATCATCTAATCTATGGCAATGCTTGGACTGTGACCCAGTGCATTGGGTTCCCCCTACAGAACGCCAAGCAGCTGAGCGGGCTGCTGATAGCACTGCATTGTGTGGAGGTCGAGTAGACCGCAGAGCAGTGGCTGCGCTGGATAATGGAAGGTAATGGGGACAGTGACGGGTGGCTGAGAGTGTGTTTGCAGTCTACCGAACCATGTCTCTTTTAATGAGGCTGCTACAGAGGGCACAGTGTCCTAAAACCCTACTCTGGTCCAGTGCACGCATGTGCGTGAACCGACAGGCCTGGCCCATATAAGTAGAAACACAATGGGAAAATTCTGATCCCTGATGTTGCCCAAGGAGTTGACTTTGAGAAATGTCATATACCAAGGCCAGTTTCAGTTTGAGGAATAAAACGTTGTACTTTGGGACGGTTCTAAAAAAAATTGTCGTCTTCATTGAGATAGAAAGAGCAGATAGCTGCAACCTTTTTGAGATAAGCCACACCCATTGCCACGCCCCCTTTTAGCCAAATTGGCACGAACACACACACACACATGTACAGACTTGACCGCCATGCCAAATTTCTGATTCCTAGTGCAAAACCTGTGGCCGCTAGAGGGTGGGGAAATTAATTTAGTGTGAAAGGAAATATTAATGTTGTGGCTCGACGTTATGCACTGAAATTACAACTAGCTGCGACTGCATTGGTACTGGTAGCATAGTTTGCTTTTGCTATAAACAACAACATTAAGGCTTTGATTTTGCCTAACCTCTAAATGCAGATGTTGTTCTGTGCTATTAACGGATCTGCTACTAACGGACCGTCATCCAGATTTAACGTAGGGCTGGGCGATATGGCAAAAAATCATATCGCGATAACGATATGATAATGTTATCATATCACTCGATATCGGATAATTATCGAAATTGTTATAAGTAAAAAAATATATATATAAACGTGTATGTTTATATACGATGTATGTTTATTTTGCAGCAATTCTTTGTCGTTGCCGCCATCTTTAGTGTTACATCCCCTCACACTCCAGTTCTCAGGCTGCAGCTGGTTTAAAAGCGAAAGTAAACCGGCTTCTCTGCTGGCTGTGGCTCCAGGGGAGTTGAACAGTTCTGGCTCTGCTAGTTTCTTTTCTATCTTTTGGCGCTTTTTTGGTGGACAAACCACCGCACATGTGCACCGTGACTCGTGACTGGAGTCTAGTTCTGCTAGCACACATAGCCTACTGTGTACAGACGGTTTCAAACTGTAGTTTAAATTAGAAAGCAAACAAAATAAATGGACAAGAGAAAAATAAATCTCAATTTGGTCAGTATTGTCATTTGGAAAAGCAAAGCCATTACTTTAAGTTGCAGGCAAGAAAGACAAGTCTGTCCACCGTCTCTGGTTTTAAAACTGCCCTGTTGCAGGTCACAAAAAAATATATATATATATTTCGATATTTTTTTTTCGATATATATTTTTTCAGATATCGATTATTAAAATATATCGCGATATTTATAGTTATCGTTATATCGCCCAGCCCTAATTTAACGTTAAATGTATTGACGCTCGCAGTGCGCAATTCTCACATAGTCGCAGTTGAATCCATCTCTATGAAGGCAACACTAAATCTGTAATGTTTAATCCATCTCTATGATAGGCAAAACTAAATCTGTAATGTTTAATCCATCTCTATGATAGGCAACACTAAATCTGTAATGTTTAATCCATCTCTATGATAGGCAACACTAAATCTGTAATGTTTAATCCATCTCTATGATAGGCAACACTAAATCTGTAATGTTTAATCCAACTCTATGATAGGCAACACTAAATCTGTAATGCGCCCAAACAGCAGACTTAAACGATTCTGGAGAATATTATGTGATATAGCTCACTATAATGGTTAAATCTAGCAGATAATCCAGTATGGATCACAGATCAACTACGATCTGTTACACCTCTACAGTTTACAGTTTTCACCTTAGGAGGCTGAAAGTTTGTATGGAGGCTAGGGGCTAGATCCACAAAGAATGGATTCCACGGTGCTAATTGCACCCTTACTTACAATTCATTATGAATTGAAAATGGGGGACCCTGATGTAAACAAGACGAAAGTCTTTCTCTGGTCTGCAATCCTTAACAATTGTGTGTATTGAGCCGTACTGTATTGTACCCATTCTGCAATCTGTTAATAACATTTTCATTCAATCAATCACCGCGCAGGCACCATGAGACGGAATAACACAAAACGTTGTACACTTCTTCCCTAACATGGAGCAAACACAAGTGTCAAGTTTGGTACAAATAGGGAAAAGATTACGATGCATTTTTTTCTTCTTCAAATTGGTGTTCACTGTCAAAGTCTGTCTAAAGAGAAGTAAGTTCACTCCGTCGCCATCTTGATAACAGGGACTAACAAGACCTGACCCCTATCTCTCCCTCCGCTGTTCCCCATTTACATAATTTTTTTGTTTAGTTTATCCTGAATTGTGCCATGAATTACACACATGTGGGTTAATTATTTAAAAGATAATTCTGCAAGTCAAGAAAGTTGATTGACTTGCAAGTTAAACAACCTCATCGATAGCTAAGCTTTTGATGCTATAACATAATGTTAGCTGGCAGACAACTACACATTTAAATGGACAAACATCATATGTGTAATTCATGGCACAATTCAAATGGGATCAAAAGATTATTTGTCTCTTGCCATTGACTACTAATATGTATTTTTCCCAAATAAGGTCCCGTGGGGGAACGTGTCAGGGGAGGGACTTTGCCTCTCTATGGGGAGTCATCCTTCATCAGTGTCCAACAATCTGTTACATACATTGTTTTTCTTTCATATTTGAAGTCACTGGAAAATGCCCGACAACACAGAATGGTTGATTTGGCGAAAAGGACATTTTGTGATAGAAAAATGCCCTCTGCTTCTTCAGCAGCTTCCAGTGTTTGTGTCACAGAGTCCTTAGTTATTACCATGGTAACCACTCACTGTGCGATTCCCAGCCTTTTGGCAGAGATGGTGATTAATTTAAAAGCATCTTTAAAACTCACATTTCCCCTCGAAACGCAGTAAATAATAATGTTGCTTAACATGAAATCACATCGAATAATTTTTACAGAATATGTTTGGTTTGGTTTGTAGCAAGTACTTTAGTGTTACAGATTCCTCCATTCAAAACAGTATCCTCATTATATAGAGTATCTCTGATACGGTGTAAAACAAGTTTAGTGAGAAGTGGGCAGCCTTAGAATGAGTAGGGGAAAACGTGATTGTCCAAAAATGCTAAATGGCGCAAAATCCAATATGACATGGGGGGGGGGTTCTAGTGGCAAAGTTGTAGAGTACAGATATGTGTACAAAGTCTTGTGTCAATTGGACTTAAGGTGTACAAGTTATGGCTTTTCAAAGTTGTACATTGTGACCTTTTATAGCACCACCATCTGACCGATTGGTGTGATGCCTTGGCATATCAATATCTTAACTCTAGCACGTACCATGGCATGACAAACAACATGGGGGGGGCTGATCGACAGACCGACTTAAAAAGGAGCACGGGAACTTTTTGGTAAATTTGCTTATTTGCCATCTACCCTGGAGTTAGACAAGCAGATACCCCTTTCTTCTCTCTGCATGCATTAGGCTTAGGGAACAGCCGCACCGTTAGCCTAGCTTAGCATCATTCACTGGAAGTAAGTGTGCCAGTGTAGCCTAGTTCCCAACAGTCACTCCAAAATGTTCCTGTAAACATGTTGTGACCTGTGTATTTACAACGTGGAGAGAAAAAAATTATCGTTTTCTAAGCAATATTCTTTTGGCCGAACCACTGCTGCGTTGGCGCAGTGATTTCACGCATCACCTCTGAAAGCCCACTTTAATGAAAGCGCGTCTTGTCGCTAGCTACAAGTCACATTGCCTTCATTGACGGAAGTTAGAAGGGGGTGGGGGGGGTGGGGGGTGATGCGTGAAATCACTGCGCCCAGACAGCAGTGGTTCGGCACAAAAAAAATGCAGAGTAATCTGCTTAGAAAATGAAAATGTCTAATTAAATTTTTTTTTTTTACGTGGTAAACACATAGGGCACAAGAAAGTTTTGGAGTTGTATTTAGAGTGTCGGGAACTAGGCTACACTGGCACACCTACTTCCAGTGAATGACGCTAAGCTAGGCTAACGGTGCGGCTGTTCCCCAAGCCTAATGCATGCACAGAGAAGAAAAGGGTACCGTAATTTCCGGACTATAAGCCGCTAGTTTTTTCCCACGCTTTGAACCTAATGTGACATAAATCGAGCACGCTCAAACTTTCGCGCTCAAAAAGGCCTGTCCATCAGGGTACGGACGAGTCTGTGTCAGCAGCTCCCTCCCGAAAATTCACTGATGCAAAGATAGCGGAGCATTCCATCGGCCCGCACAACATCATAAATATGGATGAGGTTCCTCTGACGTTTGACCTGCCTCTCACTCGGACTGTCAACAGGAATGGCGAATCATCCGTCACGCTGAAAAAAAACTGGGCATGAAAAAACGCACCTCACCTGTGTTTTGAGCTGCACGGCATCGGGAGAAAAGCTTCCACCGATGTTGATTTTTAAACGCATGACGATGCCAAAAGAAAAATTCCGAAAGGAATTGTTGTGAAAGTCAACAAGAAAGGATGGATGACGGAGAAGGCCTAATGCATGAATGGCATACGGAGTGTTACGGCAAGTGGCCGGGAGGATTATTTCACAAGAACAAGGCATTGCTCGTGTTGGACAGCATGAGGGCCCACATAACAGATTCTGTGAAAGAAGCCATCAAGAGGACAAACTCAATTCCAGCTGTGATTCCTGGGGGCACAAAGTATTTGCAGCCACTCGACATCAGTGTAAATGGCGGGGGTAGTGTGAGCCTCCCACACGTTACACCTCGCCAATGAGAGTCCGCGCTGGCAGGTGAAAAGATGTGACAGGCTGCCTCCTCGTGTATCGGAGGGGACACGTGATGCAAATCCTCCCTACAACCGGCCAGTGGGGGGCATATGCGAGCAACGTTCAAGACAGGGGAGGGGAGAATTGGCACAGCGGGTAATTGGGATGGGAGAAAAATAGAAAAAAGGAGAAAAAGTGGATCAAAAAAATAATAAGTAGTACAACATATTGAAATGTTACAGGAATATTTTGTATTTATGCAGTCTGATTTTGTTTATTGCATTTTTCTACAATAAGTAGTACAACATATTAAGGCTGTCCCCGAAGCCTGTTTTTGGGATGCGAACTTCGTCAGGGTTTTTCTAACGAACATTAGAACTTTCGTTTTTAATAATAAAAAAAGAAAATAAAGAATGGTTAATACATTTTTTTTTTTTATAAATATCCTCAACTAAATCCTCAATTTGAATAAAGTGATTAATCTGATTTTATTAAATCAACTTTCCAGCCCCAGACCCAGCCCAGGGAGAAGCCCCACCCCAACCAAATCAACTTTCTAATGAATATAACTCATCAGTTTCTTTTAATACTATAATATTAGTGTAGCCTAATCTTTATCTGCAACTGTGAAGAAAAACTCCATTGGTATAAACAGAATGAATAGAATTTTTTTTAATAAAAAATTCGAATGTTGATTTAGAGAGTGGTATCTTGAGGTAACGTTAAACACAGTTTGCTAGTCGAAAGGACTGGACACAGGGACAAGTTAAACATCAATCAATTAATTTAATACAACAGGTAGTTTGAGCTGCGCGCACCATATTATATACAGCTTTGACACGTTCTCTCTCTCCTGCCGATTAAAATCCTCATCATCCATTGCCTGTATGCTGTAGCTGCATTTTGCGCATGTGAGCCGCGGTCTCTCTCCTCTCCTTTGGAAACTAGCGTTACGTTAGCTCAAAAGCACAGAACCGGACGACACAAGTTATTCTGCTAGCAACAAACAACGATAACACTTCCGGTCGGGGGGTTTCAAAATAAAAGAGCAACGTCTAAAACAGGAAAGACATTTATTTTGTACATTTGTGGCACGCACTTATTTCTTGAGACGATTTCGTTTTTACGGAAAACCTTAAAAAATTAAAACGAAAAAGATCAAAATCCTTTTCGTCTGGACATGGCCTTGACGAAAACGATTTTGATCTTTTTACTTTTCATTTAGTTTTCATTTAAAAAAAGTTTTCCGTAAAAACGAAATTCTCTCAAGAAATATGTGGGTTTTCAGAAAAAGGCTATGTGACACTAATCTCTAGCTAGTATCGTGTATTTAATCACAGTAGCCTCCCGGTGTTTAATAAACACTTCTAGCCAGGACATATAAGTCATATATGTATCATGTTTATTTTTTGTTGGCTGGGTTTGCGCATGCGGATTAAGGGATATGTCAATCTGTTGTCGACGGTGGTAGTACAGGCGCAGTACATTTAGCTGTAAAAGCCCGATCAAGCTCAATAGCTTCTGTAACACGAACGCAACTACTACTACAACTACGATGCCATTGTTGTTGCGATGTTGGCTGAGTTTGCACATGCGGGTTAAGGGAGAGGTGGGCTATCGCGTCATTGGTTCAGGAAAAGACGCGTATCACTTGTAAAGACGGCGACGCAAGGGGAGTGTCTTCAGATTTGCCCACTCTGGGAGCCGGTTTCAGAAAATAGCGTCTTCAGGCTCCCAGAACGCAGTTCCGTGAGGATGAAAGGTGCATACTAGGGATGCCCCGATCACGTTTTTTGCCACCGATACCGATCACCGATCGTCGTGAGCCATATCGGCCGATACCGATCCGATACCGATCGTTTTTGATTAAAAGAAATTAAATTTTATTTTATATAAAAAAAAAACCTTTTTTTATAAAATATATATATTATATAATTAGACTTGTACTTGTATTATCTGCGAGACATCGCCACCACGCAACAAGCTCCACTGTCTGTGTGTACTCTAGTAGCCTCCAGCTACGGCCAGGATTCTCCGGAGCTGCAGCTGGACCTATACTCGAGTAGCCTCGAGCTACGGCCAGGATTCTCCGGCGCTGCACCTGGGCCCTATTGGTATAACGTTACTTAACTGTGCTCAGCAAGCCCTCAGCTCGAATACGCATCGAATCAGTGTTATAAGACATTGATATCAGGAGCTATCTGTAGCTACTGCTAGCCGGATATATAACGTTAATACAACGCCTCAGTGAATTATTTAGTTCAATGGGACATTTCGTTTTTAACAGTGAACTAACTTGCGCTAACAGCTAACAGCTAACAGGTATCATACATACCTACTATACTTGCTGGAGCGTTTGTTGATGTCAGGAGCTATCGGTAGCTGGCCGGCTAGATACCATTCGGTTAGACAATGCCTCATCATGTAATAAACTAAAAGTGAATAGTTGACTGGGTCATTTTGTAACGGTAGCTAAGCTAACGTTAGCTCAAGGAGACGCCGTCCTCCCGTGTCCCGTGTCTCACTAGACTAGACCCGTGTTTACATGCGTACGGGAGGGGCTGGAGGAATGAGCAGACGCCGCACCACCGGTGTCTGAGACAGAACTCAGCGACAGCGAGTGAGATCGGGTTTGACGATCGGTGAAAATAAAGCATTATCACCGATCGCATATTTATACTGATTATCGGCCGATAACGATCGGTGGCCGATCGATCGGGGCATCCCTAGTGCATACGATCAAATACTTTGACTGATACGACTTCGGTTTAGTGATGGGTCGGTCATGAGCGACTCGTTCATAAGAGCCGAGTCATTGCCGTGAGCGTGAGTCGAATCGCTCACGTCTGGCAATGAGTCGGTTCACGCGCCGTCGGATCACTTGGCATGCTAACTGGGAGCATCACCTTGATACAAGCATTCCACCTTGCTTCTCCATCAAATGGCTTAATGAAGTTTTTAGCTTATTTCTGAAAATATTAAGATATCTAGCTTCCCTAATGTCCATAGGTAGTGTGTTCCATAACTTTGGTGCATAGTTAGCAAAGGCTGCATCCCTGATTTTCATCTAACATTGTAGATGATCGCAATGTTTATCCTTTGTATATAAGGAGGACCTTGAAATCAATTCTAAATGTTACCGATGATTACTGATGTAAACAGGGGGATCCTGATGTAAACAAGACGAAAGTCTTTCTCTGGTCTGCATCCCCTTAACAATTGTATGTATAATTGTATAACATCGGCCAAATTTTTCATAGTTTGGCTTACAGAACTTCCTCCGGAAGTGTCAATGATCCGTGAGCCGTGAGTCGCTTACGTGAATCGGTTCATTGTGGTGAGCGTGTATCGAATCGCTCACTCACTGAAATGATCCGTTTGGCACATCACTACTTCGGTTTCGTCTAGACATGGCCTCACACTCTCTACTAGCTCGCTGGGGAGGAACACGGCCTTGGCAGCAACATTTCATGGAAAGGTGCCCTTATGACAACAAGAAAGCCTGTTTTATTGGCGAATTGTCAAAGCCTTATTGCCTAATAAGAGGAATACATAAGTAAGTTTGTTTGATTGGCTAATAAACCCCATTAACCTCTTAACATGCACTGGCACGTATACGCCCTTGCACAAAAGTCACGGCACTTTGCGAGCGTCTAGCGGCTGCATTTTTCGCGAACATATAAATGACCGCCGTTCGAAAGATCTATTTGCTGCCGTTCGAACGCCACCTCACTCGACCAAATCCGTGCCTCGGTTCTCGAGTTACATGACGATATGTCAGGCGAGCATCTTTTTACGCGCCACACGCCAGATGACCACCCCGGACTCCCGACGCTCCAGAACTGCCAATCATCCGCTGATGGCGAAAATGATTGGTCAGCGTTGTAGCCAATGAGTGTATCTTTCCAACAATACCCCACGTGGGAGGGGTGAAAATACAGGAAGTAGGTGAAAGTTGACCAGCGAAAACAAGAAGGAATCACACTTCAGACTGAACAGCCGTGGATGAGGAAATGGATTTGAGAGCTTTTTTTTTTGACGCACGTTTTACCCGAACCTCTCTCAAAGACCCATTTCTGAACCGATTTTTTTTTTTTATTGACCTGTACTACATAAGACTTCAGGCTATGGATCCACAGTGTTTTCCAGCTTATACCTATTTAAAAATGTAATTATATTGCAACTACTACAGAAGAATGTGAGTACACAAGTTAAAGTTCAAAGCTAAAAGATAGACATTTTCACAATGCGTCACGATGTTTGTAGGGCTATATCTATATTCTATATTATAGCGATGGAGGCAATACTATGGCTCATTTGACAGTCACTATCTCTCGTCCAACATGTAAAAGAGTAAATTTTTTATGTATACATTCACGAAGCTGAGTTATGGAGCGCTATGTGCATTTAGCAAAAGTCGTACGCGTTGCTCGCCTGGACACAATACTATTTCCAAATCAAAGGTATATAATAGGTATTATGTTTCATCATGAAGGCATCAAAGGGGGGGTCGTTTTGTGATGCTCTGATCGTCAGCAACGGCATACATTGCTCCAAGTACGTGACATATTATTGTTGTGATCGATGTGAAATCATTGTAGGATCAAAGTAGGTTTGATGTCATATAGTCCTTACCTTTGCTAGGAGGTATTCCAAAATGAATATTTCAATTGTCTGATCGTGATTTCCAGTATTGATGTCCATCGGGTCCCGGACATGAAATGGGACAAACTATGCATCAAGTGTGATGGACATGTTTCAAGTGGCTCGAATGAAGCCTTTCACTTGCCCGGGTACCATTTCTCCACCCGGACCATATGAAATGTAACAGTGTGAAATAAGGTTTCAAAGGGTAGGCGATACTGCCACCTAGCAGGATTCGACCGGCATTGCAATCTTGAGGTCTCAGAATGAGTCCCGTGAGACTGTATAGAATATTAAAAGCGAATAAAAGAAAAAACGATGAAAACCCGAGATTTCTCGGGTTCTGGCGCTCAACCGCTGGCGAGATAACCCAACTTTTTTCGTGATTGACGCAGAAAGAGTTAAGAGGTTAACCAATAAAATAAAGGCTTTGGATATTTTTTTCTACTTTTTCAATGCATCCGTCCATCTCGTGAGGCTACCATGTTAGCTACCTAGTCAAATAGAGAGAAAGATTTAACCTTTAACATGGTTGCTTCCTGTGCTGGAAAGCTTTTATTGACCGTGTGGGTGTAGGCCACGCTGTCAACAACAAATGGATACTATTATGGAAAGAATGAAGCCTATCCAGCCAACAGAGTCCAGTGATTGATTGTGATTTAGAGCCATTCTGAAGCAGACTTTTCCTTAATAACATTAGCAATAACCAGAGCGGCTAGGTGGCGCAGTGGGCAAGGCACTCGCCACCAATGCTGGAGATGCTGGGTTCGAGCCCAGCTCTCGGTGTTGCTACCAGCTTGGCTGGTCGTTCATACTAATACAATTGGCAGTATTAGGGGGTGGGAAGCTGGTGGGTGGGGATTGGACGTTGTGGACAGCGACTCCTACAGGTCGGTTAGTGCACCTGCGCAGTAGAATCAGGAAGCGACGAGGGTGGCGTGTCCCTCCCACGCAGACCCTCGCCACTGAGAGATCGCGCTGTGCAGGTGAAAAGATGCAACGGCTGCCTCCTCGAGTACCGGAGGGGACACGTGATGCAAGGCTTCGTCCACATTGCAGCCGGCTTGTGGGAGGCATGGCCTAACAATGTTCGAGACAGGGGAGGGTAGAATTGGACAATACGAAATTGGGGAAGGGAGAAAAATTGAAAAATGGGGGGAGAAAGTAGATACAAAAAAATAAACATTAGCAATAACCAGCCAGCCGGCCTCAGGCAGCAGGAAGGGTGCGCCGAGGGAAACGACAGAACAATGAGCGGATGAATGGAAGGATAGAGAGAAAGGGTTGATCACCGGGGGGGATTGACTGACAAATCTGACACATGTACGGAGGAAGTGGCAGGGCAGAGGCTTTGGAAACTTCTGCAAGATATCGGACCCAACTCAGAAAACGTATCCCGCCACGCCAATACCAGGCCCAGATGGAGTTCTTCAACCAACTTCAGCAGTAAAATGAGTAATATTACATTAGTGTAACTTCTGTTCTGAGTGGGGGAAGTGTTCTGCTGCAAGTTAACACATACGCCTGACATATGGTCCTACCTGGGAGCAGAGAACACAGAACGGGTGGTTAATGTAGGTACAATGAACACAGCATAGAACACACACACACACCCTGCCCTCCTTTGCTCTTATCATTCTGGCTGTGTGGAGTATTTGAGAGTGGGAAAATGTGCTCCGCAAACTCCTAGACACAGGACCAATCAATGACAATAAAATAACTGTTCCTATGAGCAATAAGGTCACAGCAACAGGACATTCCAGCCACATGTCATGGGGGTTTACAGTAAAGACAGATGGAAAACTGAACAGGACTTTTGTTATTCTGTCATTACATAAGAGGAACATACAGACAGCGGTCAGCACTGTACTGGTTGCTAAGAATGTCGAGCGAGCAGAACAGAATGTAAAAAACCTGACTCGGCTTAAGAACTCTGAGCCCAGACCCCTGAGCTGACCGCTGTGATGCACTGTCAAACCTAACCGAGAAAGAGTTTGCACTGAGGTTCAGTTTTGGAGCCCAGGTCCATTTGCTCAATCTCAGATAGAGCTGTCAATATCTCCAGTTTGATACACAAATGAACAAAACAACTCTCTTCCAATGTTCACATGCACCCAGGATCTCAGCTTTCCAACAGAATGTTATATTGCCTATGAGGGGTGACGTGACGCAAGCATGTAGAATGCCTTGAGGGAAAGTCAGTATGACATGATAACTGGGGTACTAAGGTACTACAGCACAGCCCATCAGTCAGTCCTTAATCACTCCTCAACTCCAGTCCATTTTGACATGCAGAGACAAGCAACCCCCCACCTTCTTAATTCCTCTACTGCTACAAGCCGATTGGCCTCCGTTTGATGACATCCACCCCCATCATCCCCGCCGTCTTACTGGCTCATCCACTCAACGCCTGCTCAGTAGGATGTAACCCACCGCTCCCAAAGACCACTCATTAATCTATCCGAGTCATGACTCATGGTGTGTTTGAATGAGCTAGTGGAAGAGGTCTAAAATATTGCAACCTAAAGATAGACAGTGCTGTATACATCCATATCCCTGAAGGGATTTCTGGTTTGACAATGTTGTCATGGGAATCAGTGCTGGTTTGGTGCATGATACTCTTGGATCGGTTACCATGAAAAAGTCATTTATTTCAATAGCAGCTTTGATAAAACATTACATGTTTTCGAGTCTCAAGCACCATGCAAACCATAAAGCAATGCTCATTTCCAAAACAACACAATCAATATTCTATGGAAGCCATCTTAGGTGTTCCCACAAAAGATTACAATGATAATCAACAAGGAAAGGTCCTTTCTATCCAGTTCTGCGATAACAAAGCAGACAGCCAAGTCCTTGACACGTAGGGTCATTGGCCAGTGAAAGTTTAGTTCCTAATGATTATGGGGAAGTGAAAGTTGATAGAACAGATTTGATAGAGAGAGAGAGAGAGAGAGAGAGAGAGAGAGAGTTTGTGTGCGTGTCTTACAGAGGTGGGAGTGTTAGGCGCCGTGGGGCGTCTGCGGAGGGACAGACGCTGTTGGCTGCGCAGTGAGAACCTGCGGAAAGACTCCCTGCTGCGAGAGGCCAGAGAGCGCAGAGAGTTGGTCCTCTTGAAACCCCCTGTCACATCCTCTCCCCTGCCTCCCCTCTCCACCGTGCTGGACACAAGGCTGAGCGCCCCCTGCAGGGAGCGGCGCACGTTCCCCATCCATCCGGACATCTGCGAGTGGGTCACTGACAGCTTGTCTCCCAGGTACTCCATCAGAAAAGGGGTAGGGAGAGGCCCGCTGGGTCAGAATGCAGTGCCCCCCAGCCAAGCGGAGATTCAGAGTGCCACAGTAAGTCTATAGAGTGCTGTGGAGAGGGGGTAGTCCTGGGCTGGTGTCCTCCTGGGTATTCCTGATGTGTTGCTAGGTCAATGCAGCAGCGGTGTGGTTGGTTGGTGATGGGGAGAGCGACGACACAGCACAGCCACTCAGATGTGTTTGGAGTCTCCTGCTGCTCACCTCACACAAGCAGCACTGCAGCAAAAAGAACGCCAGTCACTCGCAAACTGCTTATAAGATCTAGAGTCCGCTCAAGTTTTACTTTCACTCAAGTGTTTCTCAATGGGCCTCTCTGCAGTACAGTCCCAATGGAGCCGTCAGGACTCCCATTTCAGTTCATCATTGCCAGGGATGTTGGTCTAAAGTGGACTGTAAGGTGTTCTGCCAGCTATTTGAAAGACAGTATATACTTGCTAATCAACTAAACATGTAAAGGTTATGGCAAGGTTGCTCTATGGATACTCATAATCAAGTAGTCTAGGAACTACGCTATGTAAAGTGTAAACTGCTGCACTGTGTGCCAACAAGTTTCAACTACCTTCCCCTGGCATAGTACTAGTATAAGGTACAAATCATAACAGCAAAAAGTCAACTGACGACAAATGACGTGCAATAATATCATATCATTATCCTGACATAACGCTGACCTGAGGTGCTACATTCTGACATCATCCCGAAGCATACTTTCATTATACGAGCTAGCAATTAAAATACAGAATCTGAAAATAAGATTTAGAGTTTAGCGTTAGCCGACTTGACACGGTTATTAACTATTCTAGGCGTGAGCGTGTCTGTCCCTACTCCTTCACAACAATAACAACAAGCACACCAACCTCACAAAGCAAACCTGACAAGTCTCCCAAAGCTGTCGTTAACGGCGTTCATGCAGAAACTACGTCCTTATCCAACAAAGCTACATTTCCATGGCACCCAAAACAATGTTGTCCTCCTGCCGAAGAACTCGCAGGGGGCAACGGTCCAGAAGAGCAGTTGGAGGAGAGAGCTGCCGTAGTCATTCCTACTCCCAGAGAGAGGGAGAGAGAGCCAGTGTGCAGCCGACACAGGGCAGAGACAAGGGGAGGACTGTGGTGGGAAGGTCAAATCCAGAGGAGAGAGAGAGAGAGAGAGAGAGAGAGAGAGAGTTCTCTCCTCGCCTTCCTCTGCAGGTACAGGCAGGTAGGAGAAATGCGTCAACCTCCTGCTCCCTCTCAAGGAGAACGTGGAGAGAGGGAGGGGAGAGTAGAGTCGGAACAAGAGAGAGAGAGAAAGAGAGAGAGAGGGCTAGCAAGGGAGGAGTGGAGTGGGAGGGCCCTGACTCAGTGAGGGAGGGATGGGGGGTGTTGATATATGTTCTGCAGTGTGCTCTGTCCTGCCTGGCTTCTGTTGCGGAACAGGAGGGTGAATTCTTAACAGGCGCCAGACGGCACATGGAGGAGGGGGACCAGCAAACAGGAGGGATGAAGGGATAGTAATAGTGACATGAAGGACAGATTTAGGAAACGAGCCGAAGTCAAGTTCAGGTTCCCATGTTGGTGTTAGCGAGGAGAGTAGACCGACACCTCCTTAAAATAGATGGAGAATGCACACAAGAGCGAGGGAGTGAGAGAGGGAAGAGAGCGAGAGAGAAGAGAGCAAGAGAAAAGAGGAGTGTAAAAGACAGGTGTGGCCGTCTGTCTGGGCTGCGACTGCGAGTATGCTCGTCAACCAGTCTGTCAACACCATGAGCACAGAGCCAACATGAGGAATCACAGCACTCAAGGGAGTTTGCCTAACAAAACTCTCTGATTCATGCAAACAGCAAGCACAGGCTAGAGAAGCCTCATGGCTTTCTCTGTCTCTCTCGCTCTCTCACACACACTTTTTGCATGTTAGACCCAGCAGTCTGTCTCACTGAGCAGTCTTTGAACGAGTATAGTCAAAAGACAACAGTAGTATTAGTTGATGTACTTCAGAGAACACTGGGACACGCCACGGAACCCTTGTGAAAGCTACACACTGCTGTAGGCCCCCTGTTGGTAGCTGTGGTGTGGGGATGGCTGGTTTAAGCAGGCACACCTGCCCTGGCTACTTAGCTAATTAGACCTGGGAGGAGCAGGCGTGGCTGTGCATTGAGGTAATCTAGGGCTGCTTGATTATAGCAAAAATCATAATCACGATTATTTCTATTGACATTGAATTCACAATTATTAAACAAGATTACTCATTGATTTGAGAACATCATATGATGACTGAATATTTTACCTTTCTTCTTTTTGTCATCTTCTACAAGTTATCAAAACAAAATTCTAAATAACTGGAGTAATGTGCTGTGACTCCCTCCTCCCTCTCAACATGAGTGCAAACTACCCTGCTCACTGCTGTGAAGAACGGGTGTGCTGCATTTACAACACAAGACAAAATTAGAACAACACGGCATGTGACACAACTGCCACAATAGCCTTCGGAACATTTTCTACAGAGTACTGAGCTACAAACAATCAGTCCGTCTCTCCTCTCGTGCGGTTCTTGGTTTTCAACGGCACACTCAAATACACACACACTTCTCACATTCACCTCAGCACTGAAATGGCTCCCTCCTCTTTCGGATGATCAATGTTATCAAGAACACAAGGTAAAGGTCTTCACATTGGACAAGAGAAAGAGCCGAGTTCACATACAATTAATAGCACGGCATGAGGATGTGACATCATTATCCACCGGGAAATGACTCATCACTCCCACAGGCAGCATCCACGAGCAGAAAGCAGATGAAAGATATCCAATAAACCCATTCAATTACCTGCTGCTAGATGTAATATTATCTTATAGAAGCACACATTGGTTTTGAAGGTTAACACTTGTGATTTGAAGTTCTCCAGCCACTTACCCATAAGCAACGTTGAAACAAACAGCACGGCCACGTGTAGAACACAGCTCTCAGTCCGGTACCCATCTCGCTCTGTCCAGCCTCACCAGCATCAGTGCCTCTGCCCGCCCTCACTCAACCATTAGTAATCAATGATGATGCAAGTATGATCTCAGACTATCCCAGGACCATCCCAACCCTAGTTTTATTCTGAAAAAGAACCGTCCCAATCAAACAATTGTCATTAATTCAGCCTTTTTACCATCTACCACTTGTACTACTATCTACCGTTCCAGACACATCTTTATCGTCCTACTAGTGCCGTCATAACCATTAACCCAAACCTCACTGGAGACACCATAACATAAACCGATTTCATAAGCGATTTCATTTAACCAAAGATAACGCTATGTTCAACAAATTGTGGAAAGTCGGGGAAGGGAACTGAATGAATAACGCCCTCCTGGCTCTCAATACCAATCGCTGAAGTGCCCTTGAGCAAGGCACTTAACGCCCAACTGCTCCAGTGGAGCTGCTAGGTGGCCAACAAGGTCAGACTGTGGTTGTACTGGGCAGCTCCCAGGTGTGAATGTACAGTATGTAACAGAGTGTTAAGCAGGGCGTTGCTCAGAAAACCTACACTGAGTAAATAAAGGTAAAGGAGAAAAGCCCTGGTGTGTACATTAATGTTTCTCATTTTTTGTTCACCTCTCCCAGGTAAATAAATGCTAGATCAAAATACAGGCACAAATGACCAGCCACAATCAGGTCCTTGATACAGTATACATGCAAAGTATAAATTCACCAACAATTGAACACACACACACCTACACACACACACACCTCAACTCTGACCACTAGGGGGTGATAGTGGCCATGAACTCATTATGTGGGCCTAATCATTGGGGCCTTGCCAGCTCAACATCATAGATTATGCAATTATCTCAGAGCTATCTTTGTTAAGACACAACATACATTTAGGCTGATAATGTAGGCCCTAAATGTAAAACACTTTGCACTTTCAGTCGAGATCTGTGTATCTATCTCTGTATATATCATTACCACTTAGTAACAAAGGCATTATCTCACTTTGATATAAGTCAACAATATTGCAGGTATTCAAGTGGTGAAAGGAGGATAAATTAATGTGAACACAGGAATATTGTGCAGGTGCTCTGCAACAGAAACCTCAACATCTTTAACATTCAGCGTCCCAAAAACTATTCCAGGCCATCGGCTACACGCATAGCTTTAGGCTAACAGAAAAGCCCATTCATACAAAAAAATGTAAAAAAAAAACACCGGTCTGTAACAGGGACCACTGCATTATCGAGACAGCGCCCCTACGAGGATCTGGCCGGTAATGCACTTTTCCGAATTCCAAGAGTAGGGTAAATCTGCAGTGCCGCTCGGTGACATTGAGTAGGATATTACAATGGAATAAAAGCCAAAACAACCTTACCACGTATATATACGTGGTTGTAGGGCTGGACGGTATGGTCTCAAATTTATATCACGGTATAATTTGAAGCATAGACGGTAACGGTATATATCACGGTATATTCATTTATCTTAAAATGTCTATATAAATGCTTCTGAAGGGGTAAAACACTGGTATGGCAGCTGTTACCGTACTCTTGTATTACTAGGGCATATTTCACATAGTACAGAGGTATTTTAAGAACATTTATTGTGCAAAACTGCAATAGAAAAATGCAAAACCTTTTCTCAAGTTACTTCCATCTCTGAAAAACTGAAAATAAAAACTACAGCGGGACAGGAGGTCTCTTTCCCTCAAACAACTCAAACACAATACAACATAACTTTAGTGTACATGTTTGACAATGGAGAAAGAGAGAGAGAGGGCGAGAGAGCACGAGAGAGAGAGAGAGAGAGAGAGAGAGAGAGATGTAATAGGTTTGAGTTTGAGGTTTGAGCTTCCTAAGATGCCGTAGGTGATGATGTCACACCCGGATTGTCAACACACAGAGTTGCAAACGGGAGCAGCTCCGATGGATAAAGCTATATAAAGAAACTAATAGCCAAATAAATGTGAAGTTATCTTTGAACCTCTGTTGTCAAGCCTTGTCAATATACCCCCCCCCCCCCCCCTCCTCACTAATGGAACTGTGCCGCAGAGTCACGTTAGAACGTTAGCTTAGTGGCTAACGTGAGTTAGCTTAGCGGTAGCCCCTTTCGTGACTGTGATGAAAGCTTTGCATCAGTCACGAAAGGGGCTAGCTTAGCGGCTAACGTTAGCCCCGTTGCTGTGTTAAAGCACGTCTCCTCTCAGCCTCCTTAGCCAAATTGAAATGACAAAACTATTATGGCAAGGTCCGTGAACAAGTGGAGAAAAACTCAGTACAATTAAACACTATGCAACGACCACTGCAAACGGTGAGTGAATCGTCAAATAATGTTGCTACTGCTGTGACTAGCTGCTCTATAACGGTCATAAGGTATGAAGGTATAGTCAAAATCCATACCGTAGCGCAAATTCATACCGTTTATACCGTATACCGTCCACCCCTACGTGGTTGGCCGTCAAGCGTTGGATCCGAAACGCGTGTAGCTTAATCCCAGCGGAAGAGTCGCAGAACGCTTCCGCATTCTTCGCCGCACACCAGTACGGTAATGCGCATTTCCTTTTCCTTCGCCCAGGCGAATGAGATCCCCGCTTGGTTCGCCGCTTTGGTTCATATTAATCACATATTAACACGCTTTGGTTCATACTAACGCGCCATATTAGCACACATATATACACGCGATGGACGCAGCAGGCGATCATATTAATCACATATTAACACGCTTTGGTTCATATTAATCACATATTAACGCTAACGCGCCGTTCATATTAATCACATATTAACGCTAACGCGCCATATTAGCACACATATATACATGCGATGGACGCAGGCGATCACTACTGTTATTCAGCCACGCCGAGGTACATGATTGATTGATATGTACTTTACATATTATCCAAACGAGGACAACGCAGCTGTCAACTGTACTTTACATATTATGGAATACATGTATATTATCGCGACGCGATTCACTCGCTGTCAACTGTACTTTACATATTATCCAAATGAGGACAACGCAGCTGTTAACTGTACTTTACATATTATGGAATACATGTATATTATCGCGACACGATTCACTCGCAACGCCATAATGTTATTTCCCTGTACATTGTAATTGTTACAAAGGATCAGATTAAACCGAATATATATATTTATTGATTGATATATATTGCCTAGTATTTGTATATCGTTTGATATCCCTTGTATATTCCTTGTACATATACATGGAATATCCCTTTGGCTTATTACAGACCATAATATTTCATTCTCCTATTGGACAGCGGTCCACCGGCGCCAGGGACCGGCCTCCGGAGCCAGGTTCAAAGTCACCGTCAAGATGTGTCTGGACATGCCCAACCTTGCCCAGGGATACGCGACAGAAATGAGAGTGGAACTAGTTTTGTTCACCGTGCGTATAAATACGGCGCAGGTGAATGTAGAAGCCCCTTAGCCCCTCACCTCCGTACCCTTACCTTCCTTAGCATGTTACCGATAAGTTGAAGCCTCACCCACGATACAACGTGCGGTGAAGTATGGCCTGTTTGGCCTCAGAATAGAGCATCGAGACCGCGTGCGAATTAATAACTGAATTGTCAGAGTTTGGCGCTATACCGTCGAGTGCGACATATTTCTATTGAGTCTTTAATAGTCTATTTGTGTATAGTGTATCGTGCGGTTAGAATTCTACAGTGACCAGCATCTCCAACGCTTTCTCGTATTAGCTAGAGTTCTTATCCAGGCTGGGCCGACCGCATGGCGCTTTCACCCGAGGAGACCTAGGCGAGAGCCGTATGGACATGTACACTGGATTAATCTACCCGACGACTACATAGCCCTTTGCGGCTGGAATATATTTGCTTTGGTACTGTGATTTATGGAGCGGATAATCGCCGACGCCTGCACGTGTTGGATTTACCCCGAGAGGAGTCAAGTCGAGTCGGCGCTCAGAGAGCCTGAGGCCGCCTAGCTTTCTTCCCTGTGGAGCTACAGTCTACAAGAGAACCAAGCTGTATTCGTCTGTGGATCAAGAGGCTACTGCACCGGCTTCTGTACCTGAAGTCTCCCTAGTCATCGTTGACCAGACGTCCTACTACCGACAGATCTTCTACCCCCCCTGCTGGCTTACAACCAGTGGGAACCCCTTCCAGTATCTTCCGCTATCACTAGTGTACCATAGATATAATTCCCTAAGATTCAGGTTGTATAATTACCTCCTGCGTAACCAGAGAATGGACATTCGTTATTGATTTGCCTACGCATACTCCTTTGCCTTACAAGTGCATTCAAAGAATAATGTAAAGTATCCTATGTACCTTTTGCTCCATTAAATACTTGATTAATACCTTTGACTGGAACCGATTTCATTGTGGGAAGTGTTCATCATATTCATATATTGTGTACTGTATGGCCAGTAATTAAAGTACATAAAGCGGTAGTGGTTTAATGATACCATACTTATCAATACAGTCAGGGAATTGTACCCCTCAGTTACAGTAACGATAACACAACGCAGCTGTCAACTTTACTTTGTAACATTGTTTTTTCGGTCATTCATAAAATTGATTGAATGAAATTGATTGAATGAAAATAACAGATTGCAGAATGGGCACAATACAGTACGGCTCAATACACACAATTGTTAAGGGGATGCAGACCAGAGAAGTGAATTTCCTGTGAAAAAACATTTATTTTTTACAGTACGTTACACACACAAATGCTACATTATGACAAATTTTACAAAGAAAGTATATTTAGATTCAAAGACTATTTTAATAGCTTTCTTTGAATACACGGTTTCTCTCCTGTGACGTACAAATGCATGTACCTCGGCGCGGCTGAATAACAGTAGCAGTGATCGCCTGCTGCGTCCATCGCGTGTATGTGATTAATATGATTAATATGAACCAAAGAATATGAACCAAAGCGTGATTAATATGAACCAAAGCGTGTTAATATGTGTCGAACCAAGCGGGGATCTCATGCGCGCGCGAGCACCTCGCGGGCACCTCACGAGCACCTGGGCGAAGGAAAAGGAAATGCGCATTACCGTACTGGCGTGCGGCGAAGAATGCGGAAGCGGTCTGCGACTCTTCCGCTGGGATTAAGCTACACGCATCCGAAACACGTATATATACGTGGTTGGCCCCGAATGTGTTAAGGACCATCTCACATCATGGCGTTCCCTGTGCCGTGCAAAACTGCTGCCAACAGTTTTTTTGCCAAATTAACTCATTAACCATTTCACTAATACAATCCTGAATTACAGGCCTGAGAAGATGTTTGAGCTCCAATTCCCTGCTTTGTGAGGTGGGAGGCGGGGGGGGTCGTTCCTTTCACATTACTCACCGACTCATTACACCCGGGTGCTCTGTACTCATCTTCCAGTGAACTTACTGCAGTAAACAAACTACATTCCTGCTCCACCCACCATCTCTCCTCAACGCTACACATACAAGCACACAAGCATGGACAAACATACACACAAGCACGCACACCTCCCCATCGCCAGGGCGATCTGTGAGAAAGACTCCAAGCGTAAACAGTGACTAAATAAAGGGCTCTCTGCCAGTGATTACACTGTACACTGCAGCCTTTCCTGGAACAGAGTATTACACATGCTGAGAAAGAGGAGCCTGGCTCACCCAGCTTTGATGGTCCCTCTCTCTATGAGCACTCCGACTCCTCATCCTGGAGAGGCTGCCTTCCACGGTGCTCTCCGAGGGGGTCGATCTACGGGACACGCTGCGAGATCTCATCCTGCTCAGCTCCTAAAAAACACAGGGATCACGGAGTCAACCAGCAAGTAGGGCTGTACCGAATGCTTCAAAGCTTCGATCATAATGTTGACATTCAAATTCTAAATCAACATTAGAATTTTTTATTTTTAATAAAAAATTATTTTTATCTTTTTTTTTTGTATGTGTCTATTTCAATCTGTTTAAAGTAACCAATGGGGGTTTTCTTCACAGTTGCAGTTAAAGATTAGGCTACACTAATATTATAATATTATAAGACGTCACCATCACTTTCATACCAACCGTGCCCTTATTGGATTATTTATGTTGACGAAACTGATGAGTTATATTCATTAAAGAAAGTTGATTTAATAAAAGAAAAAGACTCATTTAATCAGATGAATCACTTTTATCAAATTGAGGATTTAGTTTAATTTTTTCTTTTTTCTTTTAAGTACTTTTTTTTTATAGACATTCGAAGCTTTGTTCGAATACTTCAATAGAAGCTTCGAATGTTAAAAAATGACATTCGGTACAGCCCTACCAGCAAGTGAAGTCTTGTCTTTATTATTCCCCAAAGGGGAAATTCAGTTTGCAGCGAATTATAAACACACATACATAGCAAATAACCACTAGGGCTGACCTGAATGCGTCAATGGTTGCCATGATAATCAATGATGCCAAAATCAGTAATACATTTTTGTACATTACATATATACATATGTAGTTATATACATTCTGAACATTCAGGGAGAAACTGAACTGAAACTGTCGTTTATCAACCGTGGACATCTGTAGCCTAATGTTTAGCCCACAGTGTTAGCTTGGAAACATTACTTAATGCGCCTGATGAAGATAACGTTACAGTCTGTGAGTGAGGACAGCTTGTGTTTTCATCAGAGGTCAGACTGATTTCACCACGGACTGTGTTGTTGTCAGTGTGGTGTGCCTGTGACATCGGTTACTGGATTGCAGACCTGCCATAGATTTATAGAAGGAAAGTGCTTCGGTGCTGTGAGTAACTGCTAATTAAGCTAACGTTAAAGGCTTCAACTCATCTGCCATTCATCTAAGGGATGAGCATGTTGCCAATGGGGGCGCTAAGGGTGAGCGAGAAAGTGGCAATCAGGAGAATGAGGCTGGCAGGTCACTGCCAGAGACACCAAGAGCTGCCAGCCAGCAAACTTGTGCTGTGGGAGCCAGCACACGGGCATTGATCACGAGGATGTCCCACACTAACATACGTGGACGTACTCAGGAGAGATGCGGGAGCAGGAAGTACCGGCAAGCTAGCCGTATGCATGGAGGATCGGGATGACTGGCAGCACCGATGGAGGGCCCGTCCAGAGGACGACCTAGATAGATAAGAGCTGCAATGTATGCACACTCTTAATTTAGCTGGACATAACTTCAATTGAAACTAATTGGAACTGAACTGAAAACTTGTGTTAAAAATATAGTAATTTATAGCTGGGCGGGTACATTGACATTGATCGTCATGGCGAAAGCTTAGAATATCATTGAATAATTGCTATATCGAATAAAAGCTTAGAAACCGGGACAGCCCTACTCAACTATATTCATCATCAACTGTACCTCTGTCACCAACTGCATTTGTTTGGTCTCGGAAGTCGCTTGAAGAATAGCATTACTTTAGACTGGCCCCTGGCCTTGGGTCTCTCTCTTTCTCACCTGGGATCCATGAGATCTCCTATGGCTCCGGGGATCTGCCCTGTGGCCCTGAGGTTCTGCCTCCATGGGGAGCCTGGTCTGGATCATGGGAGTACTGCTGGGCACTCTGCCTGGTGAAGCGGCCATGTTGGCTCCATCAGGAACCCCAGACCAGCGCTTTTCTGGGACCAAACTAGGAGCCAGAACCCGCTCCTCCTGTCTGAGGAGGAGCTGCTCCAGGCTGGGTTTGTTGGCAGGCTTCCTGGCCTGGTCAGGTCCAGCCATGGGTCTGTCCACAGTCATCTCACCTGGCCACAGATCCTGATGAAAGGGTACCCTCACTGGGCTTGGACGCTCCATTGAACCCTCTGGTGCCATCCTGCGGCCACCGTCCCTCTCGGGGGTAAGGGGGTGGGATCTAGACACGCTCCCCGCATCTACACCCTGAATACCAGCAACGGGAAACATCTCTTTAGGTGGGGAGGGCTGAGTCTGGGACGTAAAAGAGTCTATGTCACGGATGCCAGGTCTGTAGGACTCCTCCGCTCTGGGTGAGGGCTGCTTCCATCGGGTAGCAGGGTCGCCATGGTGGAGAGAGCCTTTGGAAAATTGATCATCCCGGAGAACAGAGTCCAGATCCAGCACTTTAGGTCTGAGGGGTGACGAGTCCAGCGCCGCCCGCTCCTGTTCCTCTCTCCTTTGCTTCTCTTTGATTCTCTGTCTCTCCGCCTCCTGCTGCTTGGCTATCTGTCTCATCCTCTCCGCCTCATCTCTCTCCATCTTCTCCCTCAGCCGCTGCTTCTCTAGCTCCATTATCTGCTGCCTCTCCACCTGCTTTTGTTTTTCAAACTCCAGGAGCCGTCTCCTCTCCACCTCTTTTATTCTCTCCAAATCCTCCGCCCTCTGTCTCTCCTTATGCAGCTCCTGTTGTCTCAACTTCTGGTTTTCTAATTCCTGTCTCTCAAAGTCCAGTTGTTTCTGCCTCTCCAAGTCCCGCTGCCTCCGTCTCTCGAGGTCTCGCTGTCTCTCCCTCTCCAACTCTTTCACCCTCTCCCTTTCCATCTCTCTCAGTCGCTCTCTCTCCCTCTCCAACTCTTTCACCCTCTCCCGCTCCATCTCTCTCTGTCGCTCTCTCTCCCGCTCCAGCTCTCTATGTCGCTCCACTTCCATCTGGAGGGCCATCTGTCTCATCTTCTCCGCCTCTTCTCTCTCCATCTTCTCCCCGAGTCTGTGTTTCTCCAGTTCCATCAGCTCCTGTCTCTCCCTTTCTACCTGTTTCTGTCGTTCAAACTCAAAGAGCTGCCTCCTCTCCATCTCCTTTATTCGTTCCAACTCCTCTAATTGTTGTCTCTCTCTTTGAATCTCCTTGTCCAACTCTCTTTGTCTCTCTTGCTCCCTCTGTCTCTCCCTTTCCAACTCACGTTGTCTCTCTTTCTCCAGCTGTCGCTGTCTCTCCAGCTCTCGTTGTCTCTCCCTCTCCAGCTCTCGTTGTCTCTCTTTCTCCAGCTCTCTCTGTCTCTCCCTCTCCAGTTCTCTCTGTCTCCCTTTCTCAAGTTCTCTCTGTCTCTCCCTCTCCAACTCTTTCTGTCTCCCTTTCTCAAGTTCTCTCTGTCTCTCCCTCTCCAACGCTTTCTCCCTCTCTCTTTGTCTCTCTCTCTCCAACTCTCGCTGTCTTTCTTTTTCCATTTCTTGTTGCTTTAATATTTCCGCCTCATGCCGCCTCTCCTCAAGTTCTCGTTTCTCCTTTTCAAACTCTTTCTGTCGTTGTCTTTCAAACTCTCTCTGCCTCTCCATTTCCTTCATTCTTGCAAATTCTGAATGCTTCTGTCGCTCAATTTCTATCTCTCTAAGTTTCTCTCTCTCAAACGCTTTCTTTCTGTCTTTTTGCATCTCAGTTTCTCTCTTCAGCTCCCTTTGCTTTTCGACTTCCATCTCTTCCGTCTCTGCTTGTCTAATTTGGCTCTTCTCCATTAACACCTCGCCTTGATTTAGACTTTGAGGACATTTTCCAAAAGCTTCCTCTAGTGAAGGGTTCCTTCGTAATGGAACAACCTTCCCTTGAGAGCCCCATTGTCCAGACCGTGTGGAAAAGTCATCCAAGGGCACTGCCATGTCCCCCATCTCTGCTCCTGCCTCTACAGGGGAAGCTGGCTCCTGTATTTGACCAGTCAAAGCAAAGTAGGTGGCCCTGGGTTTAGGCTGTTCATCCGCTTCTAGCATTTTCAAACGTTTCGGAGCGGCTGCTTCCTCTCGCTCTGCTTCCCTCTGCCATTCCCTCTCATTCTCCAAAGTCAGTCTCTCCCTTTCTAATTCCCTTCGTCTTTCTTTCTCCATTTCCACTCCTTGGTCCACATCTGCGGCGTTCCACTTCGGCAGAGCTCCAACTCGCAGGTACCGTGGTAGCTGCTCGGGTGTCATGGCCGGAACAGGATCTCCTTGAGTGGGAGTAGGCCTGTCCACTACTGGGTCTGACCTTCCTGGCCTGGTCCCTTCAGAGCGCCTGGAGCGGAGGGTCATGGCCTTGTCCTCCAAACAGGCTGACGGGAGACTCTCGCTCACCGCCTTGCTCTCCTCCACAGCCTGCACGGTGTCGAAGGAATGCACAGCGCGCCGTGGGCCGGAGGGAGATACAGGCCGTCTGTAGGTGGCAGTAACCAGGATTCCACTGTCCTCCTCCTCCTGCTGCTGCTCCCCTCGTTTGAGTGACAGACACTGTAGCAGGGACTTGCCATCATCTTTAGGCTGGTCCTCATCCAACACCAGCACACTGTGCCTCTCCACGACATTCTCAAACAAGGACGCTCGCACCGTCTGCACCTCACCGCCAGGGCCACTTTCATTGGATATACTCTCTGCGGTCTGTCCCTCCTTAGGCCCTCGAGACACGGGGTCAGGGGAGGGCTGTGTGAGCTCGCCTCGCTTGTCCTCCTCCACATTCCCTTGGTCACCAAAGTTGGCAGCAGACTCTTCACCCTAAAGTAAAGTCACAAGAATTTACTGACAGATCTTTTTCGCTGACAACAGTTTCCCCTCTGCATTTCTCTACAAGGGATACCCTGAAATCTTTTATTTTAGGCATTTGCCAAAAGATTTGCCCTCTTTTCTTGATCCTCCAATCCAACTGTTGCTTCCCCGTTTGTCTGAGCAAAGCAAAGGTAGTGATTGGAGGATCAATAAAAGAGGGTGGAACTTGATAGTCCCATGCTCTACCAAATGACCTAACACTGCCATGGTCAGGGGTTCAATTTAACTGAGGCAACACAGGAAACCATTTCACTGTGACACTAGTAGCCTACCTGCCAAAGAAAAGTAACAGACAAAACATCAAGGAATCCCTTTAACCTTTGTTAGTGTATTGCTATAATACTTAAGATTAGGGTTCATTAGAGGGTTCTATGGTTTTTGAGTGTAGAGCTGTCAGTGTAGAAACGATATCCCACTCATTGTTAGCCTCATAACAGTGGGTGTGGTGCCGAGCGTGGTAATCAAAGCCTCGCCATGTTGACCTTTTTCCTGGTGATCTCTTCTCAGCATGTTTCATAAGCAAACACAGAGCCACCAGAGATGACTAATGTCCCGTCTTAGGTTTCACAGCTTTGTACATTCACAGCGGTTACGCTGTATTCACTGCAAGGCCCCATTTCCTCTGGGAAATGTTTGGGTCCCCCCCCCCCTCCAAAATGAAGACAGGACATGGACCCAGAGCAAAATGTTCCAAGTTCTCACTCTGCCAGGAGAAAAGTTATAATGTACAATACAGTTCCCATTTCTCACCCTCAGGCATTAAAGCAATAGGGCTGGGCCACTCTAAAGTCGATTGCTTTTGACTTAGTTGTTTTTTTATTATCTCTTTTTATATGATATTTCCTGGAAAATTAAAAGCACATCTTTAGTGTGCTTTATTTTTAATTTAAATTTTTCTTTTTTACAGATATGTCTATGTCAACCAATCCTATGACTATTACATTTACATTTACATTTAGCATTAGTAGCATTAGTACATTTACTATTACCGGTAGTCGACTAAAGAGCTTGTTTAGTAGAGGCCAGCCCAACAGAGCCACGTATTTTCCTTCTGTCCTCCTTGACGGGTTGAACAAACGCATTCCAAAAACGAGACCTAAACGAAAACAGGGCTCCCCTGGTAGATTCTGGTGTTATTGGGGTCCCATGGCGACACAAAGGAGAAATCTTAACAATTACTGGAGTCCAAATAAGCTTTTTTTCGGGTAGGATAATGATGTTGAATATCTCTACTTTGAACCGGCTACATTAAATCACACATTATCTAGTCCTCTGAATTGCAACTATGGGTGCCTCACAGGTGCAATATGCAAATAATCAAAGGCAAGGGATAAACACCATCAACAAAAAGAATATTATTATTATTATATAAAAATGTCAGGCCAAGACGATAACAAGACTACCGGCAGTATTCGCACATCAAAATCTAAATCGTTATCTTATACTGTACAATGAGAGTTTGATAGATCCACAGTCACAGTCTTGCCAGGTGTAGTATTATTTTGTGAACGCCATCAAGTTTATATTCCACTTTAGATAATGAGTAATGACCCTTAGGGGGCGCTCCAGTAGCACACCGCTGAGTCGCGAAGCGGTCGCCCCGGGTTCATTTCCCAAACCCGGTGGCCATATGCCGCATGTCTTCCCCTCTTCTCCTCCCGTTTCACCCTCTCTCGGTCCTGCGTGGCCAAATAAAGCTGTCGGTCCTGCGCGGCCACAAAAAGCGAATAAAGATAATAAAAAAAATTAAAAAAGATAATGACCCTTAGTTGTCAATTTCATTCAGGTGCTTAGAAATGGTGACATTCAGAATTCTATCTCATATCTGGACAACCAGCATTGATGAATGTTCACAGTCCCGAAAGAAGAAGAAGCTGAAATACATTAAAGATTTTTGAATTTGTTTCAACAGGTGTGCTGTGCACAAGATGAGTAAATTAACATAAAAAGCATGGGACACACAACCCTTTCTTATCTCGGGTGGTTCATAGTCGACTACTTGGGCTAACAGAGCATTTGCTACCTGCTCATATCCCAAAGCTCTGTTCTATGTTCTAGATACACCGTGGCCTAGAGACACTGTGATCAACGCTAATTTGCCTGCCGCACTCATACTCTTGAGCTCATTAGGAGCCAACTGTCCTGATCTAAATCCTCGCTTACCCTCCTGTGATGATCCCTGTCGTTCTCATGGTAGTCTGTCGCCTCACTGTAGGGACTGCAGAGGTCTGTTGACCTCTCAGGGGTGAACCTGATGAAGAGAAACACGCATATATCACGCAAGGCAATGCCTGGCAAGGCAGTGCCTGACAATGGAACTCGGGGACAAAGACGAGCGACAAAAGGCACACCGAAAAGAGTGGAGCTGTGAAGAGCAGCGTTTACCTTTTGGTCAGGTCAAGGGGCAAAGGGCGGGGCTTTAGTGTCGGTTTCACAAAGGGGGTCTGAGCCGGCGGTGTGTCTTCGGTTAGCTTCTTGATTCGCTGCTTAATGCCCAGCGGTGGTTTGGCCTCTGGGATTGGCGTTGTTGGAGAGCGGGGTTCTGACCCTTGACTTGTGACACCTGCCCCAGGAGAGGAAGAGGAGTCGAGGAGGAGACTGATCCGTCTCTTAATGCTACCCCCACCCTTCTCCTCTTCATTCCCATCCTTTTTCTTCTCGCTCTTTTGGTCTGTGACAGTGGGCTTAGCTGTACCATCTGCACCCTGTGCTGTGGTCATGATCCCATCTAAGCCCTTCTCCCTCTCTCTCCTCCGAAGAAATGCCCTGTCCTCTGGAGTGTTTTCCTTGCTATCCATTTTTGGAGGTTTACGGTGGAGCGAAAGGCCAACAGACTCAAACTTGGACGTGAGGTCAGCCGAAAGCGGCCGTCTTCCTGCCCAGCGAGAGGCAGCAGTGGGCGAATCAGTCTGTGTGGGAGAGGGGAGGAAAATGGCAGATACAGGTCTGGGCCGGGAGCCTTTAGACTGGGGTCGGAGTGCCACCTCGGGTCCTTTCTCTTCCTCTTGGCCTATCTGACTGAGGAAGCTCATGGACTTGGCTCTGGTCATGGAGGGACCAACTGTCCTACTACCAGACACAGGCTTATCCTGCTCCTCCTCCTTTTTAGTGGTTCCAGACCACTCGGCCGCAAGGGGTTTCTTAGAGCTCCTAGAATAGGACAACACTCCTGGACCAGGCTTCTGTCGTGTCACTGGCTGGAGGGGACTAGGTTTGCTGGGGTCTTCAAGGGAGAGAGGAGGGGCTGCTTTAAATGGCTGGACTACAGGCTTGGTCGTCTGTCCAGTGTTCAGTTTAGGGGATGGTTTAAAGGAGGTAGGTGCAGGACGGCTAGGATTGGTCGACACTGGCCTGGGTTTACTGGTGACATTTGGTGGTTTTGGAGCGCTTGGAGGATCAGGTTTGTAACCGGTGGGTTGAGTGGGCTCTGGCCGTGGCTTGGTCTGGGGCTTAGGGGCAAGTATGGGCCGAATGGTAGGGTTTTTCTCCACTGCAAAAGGCTTGGGAGTGAGCCGTGGCTTGGGGACGGGCTTATTGGGTTCTGGAGTGATGATAAGGGTTCCCGAGGTGCTTGAGGGGCCCTCTACGAGGCTCTTATTGCTGGAGTCAGTCAACGGACTGAGGTGAAGTCGCCCTCCCACTCCAGTCCTTCCTACCTCCCCAGTCTGCACATCCACCTGAGCAGCCATGCTCTTCAATAGCACCTGTACAGGAGAAGATAAAACGCAATTTGTCAATCAAGTCCCTTTCATATAAAAACATATATAGCCACTATTCATCCTCAACACTGTATATATTATTTGCCTTTGATGGAGAAAAGAAACCCGCTTCCAATACCGTTTTCCCATATTGGGTTAATACAGGCTCAAATAAATAAAATAAGGTATCAATATGTGGAGAATTTCTCTAAATATTAAAACCCAATACCAAGAGCCATAAATTAAGAGCAAATAAACTTGATGTTCTGTATTTCTGACACATAGAAAGACTATCCCAATAGGTTTTGTCTAAACTAAAAGTAATGTATTGGGACAACAGACAAATCAATACTTAAAATGTTAGTACTCAGAATCAGCATCAGCTGTGAAAAGGCGATGTCAGTGCATCATCCCTACCAAGAGCAGCTAGAAGCTCCACTACTTCCTCTAATCTAGCCGTTTATTGTGGACTTTGTCTGGGGAGCGCCATAGACTGCAGCACAGCTCTATACAGCCAAGCAAGGCGGTTATTTATGAGAGGGTAATTGATCACGACAGCAGCACAAAGCAAAAAGAAAAACATCAATAGCTGAATGAAAAGCGTGGTAGTGAGCAAGGGAGGTAAAGGTTATGATGCTTTGAACTGGATCAGACAGGGGAGGGGCGGGAGAGCTGTACAGCGTCAATGTTTTCTTTTCTGTGGTGTCGTAATAACAGGCAGGTCTGGCTTTAGACAGTGAAAGGGGGGATTCCACTGAAAACTCACACCAGACAGCCATTAGATACTCAGTCAGCTCCTCGGCTGAAGCACGTTCAGTTAACCATGGGGACCGATTACATCATAACCTGAAGGAACTACAGTGAAAAATATCAGATACCATGTGTTTGCCTGACTTTGAACTGCTTGTAAAATTGTATGAGAGTTAAAATAAGATGGATCTTTATTAATCCCGGTGGGGAAATTCTGGAGTCATAGCAGCACAGAGTAGTATCAGTTGTTCATATCCCAAGAAGTAAGAGCAACAACATTAACAATGTTCTTGTGCGTCTGCCCCTTAGGAGCCTCCCTCTTTCGGATCTGATAATGTTTCCCACATGTTCCTTCCTTGAGATACTTCCTTGAGGCAATATGCTCTCCATTGGTTTGCCAGAAAGATACGTGCGTTGTGATGCCATTCTTTGCTTTGGCAGAAAGCAGGGCTACCTAAAAATGCAGAGGACAATCCCATCTTGTAACTTACCTGACTGACTGGATGTCAACCTTCTGCAGTGGAGCCCTGGTTTCTGTGGTAGCCACACAGTGATGTCATATCATTAGGTGTAGAGGTTGGAGGAGCCTAAAGGAGAGAGGGTCGTTTTGTGTCAACAACACGCACAGCTTTCCACTCTTCTGATTGCAGGCCTCGAGGACAGCAGAGTTAGTATGGGCAGTTGCCAGTTAGTGTGGACTGATCCTTCTCCCCTCTTTTTGAGTACTGGATTCTCAAGCCTCGCTCTGGAAACTAATTGAGCATGATGTTTACATTGACACAGACTTACACAACCGCCAGAGCCACACATTCATGTCGATATGTACAGACATTTAAGATAATTGTCAAAAATGCACATTATAGCAAGGCATTCCATACAGATCTCTATGGGTTCACTGTGCAGTGTGAAAAATTGAGAGAGGGAAACAAGAGTGAGGTTGAGGGAAGGGAGTAAGACTGCTTGGCTCACTGGTTTGAAAACTTGAAGCAGTGGATGTTGACAGGAAACGCCTTCGCAGAGCTGGAATGCTAAACATTTGCAGGGATGGTGGGTCCAGCAGCATGACAGGGAATGGGAAGGAAAGTGTCTCCTAGGGCTATCTTACACAGCTCAGCCAATTCTAGGACACGTATAGCATGTACACAGCTGTAGATACTACTAATCTGTTCTACAACAGTAGACCGGATATAGCTCATTATCCATGCATAAACACAAAATGGTGCAAGTTGAGGATATATGATATTCATAATCTATGACGTATGACGAACAATTTGTAATACTGATGGATGGATCAGAGGTCCCCGAGATATGGATGACATACATCTTTGATCACAAAATGTTTAAAGCACATTATCTAAAACTACTATCTCTTACATAGCAGTAAACAACTTGCCCCCCCCCCCCCCCCCCCCCCCGCAAAGTAGGCCATCACCTCGTTTCTTGTGTTTTGTCTTAGTTCAATGGGTGTTAGTAATATAGCACTGTTAAGACAGTGACCTGGTTATGCCAGTTTTGCTCAGATAAAAATACTACCAAACTAGAGAAAGCCGTCAGTAACAGCCAATCAGCCACAATAATTGGTTAATCCGCCAGGTACTTCTGTCTGGTCAAAGGAAGGGTCTGACTAATCCTTTGCTTGGAACGGTAACGTTATGCTGCGGTATTACGGCAATACTGATTCGTTTGGTTGACTAACATTGTACATTATGTTGTAACTAACGTTAACTTTATAAGATCGACAAGGCTCGCGGGTTAGATAGAGGAAAATAAAAGGTGCTTTTGTGCTTTTGATATGCAGTTATGATTAGATTCTGGACGCACAACTTTGCAACAAGTGTTCTCCCTGCTGGCTGCTGGTCTGCCTTCTAGTTCTAGTGTGTCGCTCCCGAGGACTGTGCCAGTTCCAAAGTAACGTTACGTTAACATTAGCAACACGAACCTGGCCAGCCATACGCGAACAATACGCAATGATGTTTCAGAGCTCCAAGGAAAATACAACATGAAAGATATTCAATTGACCAGGCTATTTAAAAACCTTGCGAGGAAAACATAAAGCATCATCCAGTTAGCTAACCAGCGCTAGCTATCGGGTCAAGACGCTGAATTCGCTAAATGGAAACACCGAATTTGCCTTGTTTTGTTGATTGAGAGACTTACCAAGTGAGCGAGCCAGTTTATTTACTTCCTGTCCCGTGTAGACCAGTTGGGGAAACGGTATTTAGTTAGTTAACTAGTTTGTGGCGGTCCAATTGGCGAAAACGAGCTGGTTAGCAAGCCAAGTGTGTGCCTGGCTATCTGTCCCGTCTCAGGTTGCAGTGGTTGTTGTGACAGCGGGGTTAGCTCGCTACTGAGGGACATTGGTTCATGGATCATGGTCAATCCATCATCATAATGAAGAACTTCCACAAAGCGCACACATCAGGCAAAAACGTCAGTATAAGTTAACTATATAAACACTAATGTTGGCCCATATATAGTTAAAAGCAGATACAAAGCTACTAGTGGGAAACCTTTGACTGGTGGTTACATGGTTAATGTGGGACGACTTTGTTTCGGTGTGCCCCCATGCGGAGGGAAATAATAATTGCATCAAATTGAGTATGAGAGGGGCTAGAGTCAGACTCTAGAGGCTGACATGATGTGAGTAGATTTAGACTCCCGCTCCTTCCCACTCCCACAGAAATAATCCCATCCCATCCCAATCCCAAATAAGAGTTTCGAAAAAATCCCACTCCCTCCCACTCCAGAGGACTGGTCCCAATCCCGAGCCAAATTTTTATAGAATCCCACTCCCATCCCACTCCCGTTTACCAATCCTGCTCAGTTTTTCTTCCTATAAAATATGCAGTACATGATGGGTCACATCATCAGGGGCGGACCTTCCTACAGGCGATATAGGCGGTCGCCTAGAGCGCCACCCAGAGGGGGGCGCCAAAAAAAAAAAAAAAAAAAAAATTCTCTGTGCAGTTTTGGCGCCCCCTCTATATCGGCAACCATTATTTTTACATAAAAGAAATTCTAACATAAGGGAAAATGAGCCAAAAATCTAAAACGGTCGGTCGGTCTGAGCCTCAGCTTTAGGTGTTCACAGTCAGAACATGCTAGAGCGCTGTGCATTGATGGGTATCGGTCAAGTGTTTATAGAATTGAGCATTGAGGAAAGAAAGACTAACGTTAGAGAACTATGAAGAGGCAAAAAAAACGCTCCATTAGCATAGCTTAGCTTCATCACTGGAAGTGAGGCAGATCCGTAGCCTTACAGTGCCTTACAAAAGAGGGTCAATGTCAGACCTTGCAATCAAAAGTTAGGGGGCGCACTGAAATGATGGCAAGGGTTATTAGCCCCCTAACTTTTGATTGCAAAGTCTGACATTGACCCCCTTTTCAGGAGTTGACCTAGAGCCCACCAAGGTCATGCATATCAAGTTTGGTCAATGTCAGACCTTGCAATACACTGTAAGGCACTGTAAGGCTACGGATCTGCCTCACTTCCAGTGATGAAGCTAAGCTATGCTAACGGAGCGTCTATTCCCAAAGCTAAATGCACGCACAGAGACAAAAAAGGTATGCATCTTCTTGTCTAACTCCAGGGAAAATGTTAAATAAGCAAATTTCCCAAAATGTTGGAGTTCCCCTTTAAGGATGACTAAATGCTTTCTTGACTATATATATAGTAAGTATATATAGATTTCTATGTATTTGAGGGGTTTGGGGGGCTAGCTCTTTTTAATATAAATGTCAGATTGTTTTATTTATTTCATAGATTTCTATGCATTTCAGGAGTTTGGGGGGCTGGCTCCCCAAAATAATTAAATAACATAACGCTAAAACAGAAAAAGAAAAAAAAATACAAAATCCACCCATTTTCGCCCAAAAGCCGGCCAAAACCGACAAATGTACCTTTTGTTTTGTGTTATTTACTTGCAGTGCCATGTTTGGCTGTCATTTTCATGCTGACAAGTTGACGTCACACAGCCAGACACGTTACGTACTAGGGGTGGGAATCACCCCTAGAGATTGAGAACTACTCAATAATCAGGAATGATAGGAACAAACATGGAGGTGGCGTCTGTATGTACATACACAAAGACACCAAATTCATCAACAGAAATGACCTGAATCATGAATCAATTGAAACTGTATGGGTGGAAATCCTATTCGAAAGGGCGAAATCCCTACTGGTTGGCTCAATCTACAGACCGCCAGATCATAGTGGCTTTTATGATACACTTGATGGGTGTTTAGCTGGAGTTGAGGATGTAGACAAAATTCTTATTGGAGACTGGAACACGGATATGCAACGAAAAGATGCACCTGTCTTCAAGTCATTCAGTAGGTTTTGTGATCTGCACGGCCTCAGCCAGCTAATCACCCAACCCACACGTGTATGTGAATCAACTCAGACTACCATTGACCTCATTCTGACCTCCGACAAGTCCAAGATCTCCAATAAAGGGGTTATAGCATGCAGGTTAAGTGATCATTATATGATATTCTGTACCCGCAAAAAGCTAAAACAAAAGGCTGGCTGCCACAAAACAGTCACATCTAGAGACCTCAAAACCTACTCTAGCGAGCCGTGGATGCACTCCGAAATACTGGCCGCGATGAAAACCAGAGACAAAAAATGCTCTGAGTTTCGTAAAAGTCAGGCAAAGCTTACCAAAAGCACGAGCAGTTAACTCCAAGCCCACGTGACTGAACTCAAACTGGAAAGAAACAAGTGCGGTCAGGTGGCGTAGCGGAGATTGCATTCGTCACCAACGCCGGAGATGCTGGATTCGCCTGTTCGAATCCAGCTCCCGGCGTGTCACCAGCTTGGCTGGCCGTTCACACTAATACAATTGGCAGTATTAGAGGGTGGGAAAGCTGGCGGGGTGGGTCCGGGTCGTTGTAAACAGCGACTCCTACAGTTCGGTCGGGGCGCCTGCTCAGCGCGGATAGGATCTAAGGGGGGTAGTGTGATCCTTCCACACGTTACACCCTCTCAGTGAGAGTCCGCGCTGCCAGGTGAAAAGAAGCGGTTGATTGGCTAGACGTGTATCGGAGGAAGCACGTGATAGCCTCCACTCTCCCAGACCGACTGTGGGGGGTAAGTGCGCAGTGACCAGGAAGGGGATTGGGAATTGGCATAACGACTAACATTGGGATGGGAGAAAATCGGAGGAAAAAGGAGGGGGAAAAAGATCAAAAAAAAAAGAAAAAAAAATGGAAAGAAACAGACTAAGAAACGACGTAAACTCCATGATCAAAACGGCAAAAAATAATTTCATCAATGACAAAACTGAGGAAAACAAAAACAAACCATGTGAACTTTGGAAATTACTCAATAATCAACTAGGCTGCAGTAAAAAACTTAAAACCAGATTCTCAAACATAAACAACATGCTCATCACAGACAAGCTGGATGTAGCCAATTACTTAAACATTTTCTTCACAAACATAGCCACAACACTGGTAAACAAACTACCCTCCCACTCAGGGCATTATGGGGTATAACACATAGTAGCTTACTACAAAAACCTAGGGGTCCGCAAGGACGACTTCAAGCTGAAAATGGTAACAACAGATGAGGTACTCAAAAAACTGAGCGCCCTCCAACCTAACAAGGCCACTGGCCATGACAACATCCCCTCCAAATTCCTCAGAGACTCAGCAGCCGCCATCACCTCAGTCATCACACACATAATAAACCTCTCCATAAAACAGGGACACGTCCCCAAGGACTTCAAAATTGCGAGGGTGACCCCTCTGCACAAAAAGGGCAGAAAATTAGACCCATGCAGGCAACTACCGCCCTGTTTCTATTCTCACCTCCATCTCGAAAGTCATGGAAAAAATAGTCTACGAACAGGTCGAAAAGTACCTAGCGGAAAAAAATCTAATCTACGAATTCCAATCTGGCTTCAGAACATCCCACTCCACTGACACATGCCTTCTCTATTTGAACGACCACATCAAACAAGAGGTGGACGCGGGCAAATACTGCGGCATGGTCATGCTGGACCTACAAAAGGCCTTCGACACTGTCAATCACTCCATTCTGATTGACAAGCTAAAAGCAATTGGTTTTGATAATCTATCAGTGAGCTGGATGCAATCCTACCTTGAGGGGAGGGAACAGATGGTGGAGGTAAACGGTACCCTATCCCCCTCCCTCACAGTGAGCTGTGGTGTTCCACAAGGATACTAGGTCCGCTACTGTTCCTAATTTATGCAAATGACATGTCGTCAGCTTGTGACTGCAACTTGTTCCTGTTTGCGGACGACTCAGCCCTGCTGGTCTCTGACAAGAACAAGTTACAGGTTGAAAAAACCCTCAGCTCAGAACTAGGCAAAATCTGCATATGGCTCGCTGATAACAAACTATCATTACACATGGGCAAAACAGAGTCCATTCTCTTCGGTTCAAATAACAAACTCAGCAAGACCGACGGCTTCTCAGTCACAGTGGGTGACAATATTGTCACAAGGAAAGAAGATATTACCTACCTGGGTTCCATCCTAGAGGCAAATCTTTCCTGTGACAAAATGGCATCCAATGTAATAAAAAAAGTCAACCAACGAACTCGATTCTTGTACCGGATCTCCTCACTGGTAAACAAGAATACCCTGAAGACTCTGGCAGGAGCACTCATTCAAGGGTACTACGACTATGCGTGCACCTCATGGTACCAAAGCACCTCAAAGGCGCTAAAAACAAAATTACAAACATCTCAAAACAAACTGGTCAGACTACTGCTTGACCTTACTCCTAGAACCCACCTCACCCCTGCCCACTTTGACAACCTAGGATGGCTTAGAGTAGACGACAGAGTACAGCAACTTGCAATGGGCCTGGTCTACAAGATACACTACACGACCAAGGAACCCATGTACATGTCAAAATACTTCCCAAAGGTCAGTGAATACCACGATCACAACACCAGAGGGAGCTCCACAAATCATGTTAAACCCAGATTCGGCTCAAACAAGGGACTAAACACGTTTAGCAATTATGCCACATCAATGTGGAACGTCCTACCCAAAGCTGTAAAGGAATGTGAATCACTACCCACTTTCAAAAACACTCTAAAAAAACACCTACGGGAGACTGCAATTCGAAACTGGCCCCTGTAAATGTCCTAACACAACCCCCTCCAATGTACAGTAAATTACCAAGTATGGTCTTGTCAATATTCCAATGTACAGTTTTGTTTGTACAGTTGTACAGTGTCCCCCAACCTCCCCCCCCACTCCTACCAAACCCCCCCCCCACCCACCCAACCACCTCCAATGTACAGTCCCCCCCCCCCCCCACCCAACCTCCTCCAATGTACAGTTTCTACATCAAATGTATATACTTTTTTTTTCTGGACTCTTTTTGTATCACAAACAGTACTGTATTTGCAAATCTGGTATGTCATAAATGTATAGATGTAGCAGTACTGTCTATCTGTATGTCATGTATGTCATATATGTTACGATTAATTGAAAATGGGGGACCCTGATGTAAACAAGACGAAAGTCTTTCTCTGGTCTGCATCCCCTTAACAATTGTATGTATTGAGCTGTATTGTACCCATTCTGCAATCTGTTAATAAAGTTTTCAATCAATCAGTCAATTTATTTATCCAGGAATGTCCCATTGAGATACAAGATCTCTTCTTCCAGGGAGACTATTTACAGCTTTTAGGTAACACAAGTGTTATTGATCTAAGCGATTTGATTTGATTTGATTACGGATCCCCATTAGCTGGTGCCATGGCAACCAGCTAGTCTTCCTGGGGTCCACACAAAAAAACATACAAAAACAATTATTGAAAAACAGAATTATTAAAAGCCAGTACTCAACATACAATACACAATGAAACTAACAATTAAGATGGCTAAAATTACATGCAAGCAAAGAAACAGAAAACAAAAAAACGAAATACAGTGTTAAATACAAGTTAAGATTGTTTTTAAAATTGAATATTTTTAAGAATTGCTTTTAGAATGCTCATCAATGTTACTAAAACATCAATTTCACCATACCTTTAAAAAGAAAAGAAAAAACACAGTAATCAGAAGAAGTTTTGGATAACATGGCTGCAGCATACACTCATGCATGACATATATTAATTTCCTTCCGGATTATGGCTCCTTTGAGTTTCTTTTTAAAACTGTCCTTGTTTTCCGTCCGTATAATATGTAATGGGATCCTATTCCAGTATGTTATGGCTATATACATTGCAGTTTTCTTTAGAGCGTTGGTTCTAGGCAGAGGTAGGGTGAAGCGACTACTTGAAGCATGTCTGGTATTATGGTCATGTCTATCATTGGTGGATAAAAGCATAGAATACAATTGAGTGGGTTTACCCAAGGTACAAATGTTCCTTGGGTACAAAAACCTAATCAAACTGCATGCTAGTCTCTCCTCCACCCTCATCCACGACAGTCTAGCATGCATTCCCTCCACACTATTCCTTATAGAGCAGTGAAGAGTGAGTCGGGCAGCTCTATTTTGAGTGATATGATCTGTAATACCTGATCAGTACAATATCTACTAACCTGATCAATACAAGCCCCCCCCCCCCCCCCCCCTCTCATGGAACAAGGAACTCTTCAATCAATCACTCTCAACAACCGCACGTCAGCGCAAACGTAACGGACGTAGAGAAACGTTAGACGTACTTCGAGATAAGTCAGACGTACTTCGAGATACTTCCGTACTTTCCGCCAATCAGCGCATGTCCTGTCAGCGGCAGAAATGTCGTGTGGCTGGCGGAAGTTGCCCGTGCGAGAACATCTCCGGGGCTGCACCACCGTAACACTTCCGGGATTCTGAAATCAGGGAGGAGATTGCGGGGGGGTCAAATGAATGAATGTGGACGGGCGGCTACGTGGCGTAGTGGGCAAGGCGCTCGCCACGAATGCGGAGACGCTGGGCTCGCCTGTTCGAGCCCAGCGCTCCACATTGCTTTCAGTTTAGCTGGTCGTTCATACTAATACACATTGGCCGTATTAGGGGGTGGGAAACTGATGGGTGGGGATCGGGCGTTGTGGACAGCGACTCCTACAGGTCGGTTGGTGCGCCTGCGCAGTAGAATCAGGAAGTGTCGGGGGCAGCGTGGGCCTCCCACGCGTTACTCCTCGCCACTGAGAGATCGAGCTGCGCAGGTGAAAAGATGCGACTGCTGTTACCTCAAGTACCGGAGGGGACTTGTGCTATGTATGACTTAGTCCACATTGCAGCCGGCTTGTGGGAGGCAAGAAACAGCGTTCGTGACAGGGGAGGGTTGAATTGGATGATACGAAATTGGGATGGGAGAAAATATAGAAAAATGGGAGAAAAAGTGGATCAAAAAAAAATGAATGAATGTGGACGAGAGCCGTGATGTAAGTGGTTGCCGATACGGCTGTGGGGGTGCTAGAGACATGATCGAATAGACGTTTATGCGCCTCGCTCTCCTGAACACGGCGTGACCCATAACTAATCGATCAGAACTAAATCGGCAGAGAAAAAGCCCATTTTAAAGCACCTATTCTGCATGGACATGCGCAGAGTGCCCATGGAGTCTGGACGACGCGAGATGACGCGAGATGACGCTCGAATGAATGTGGACTGTTCCATCAGAGGGGGGAGCTTAAATATAAACATTAGTCTACCTGTAGACTCAATGAGGTAATTGTAGATGTCGCCATAAGACGCGTCTGGCCATTTAGTGGGATAATTTTTTCATTATCCTGTTCAGCTGAAAGGACATTGGCCACCGAAGCTCCGCCCTCTGATGGAACAGTCCACATTCATTCGTGCGTCATCTCGCGTCGTCCAGACTCCATGGGCACTCTGCGCATGTCCATGCGGAATAGGTGCTTTAAAATGGGCTTTTTCTCTGCCAATTTAGTTCTGATCGATTAGTTATGGGTCACGCCGTGTTCAGGAGAGCGAGGCGCATAAACGTCTATTCGATCATGTCTCTAGCACCCCCACAGCCGTATCGGCAACCACTTCCATCACGGCTCTCGTCCACATCCATTCATTTGACCCCCGCAATCTCCTCCCTGATTTCAATGTAACGCGGAAGTGTAGTGGTCTATTGGTTTTCTCTGCCTCTGACCCGGGTGCCTGTACCGGTTCCGCAACTGTAAGTTACTTCCGGGGTAGGCCTGATTGGCCCCGACAGGCACGTGACGCGGCAAACTCAGGACGCGCAACGAGGCTGCTGAGAGCTGTTGCGCGGAAATAGGCTGTCTATTGCCATTCTCTAACACAAACTCTAACCTTAACCAGCTCCTTAACAGCGCCTAAACTTAACCGTTCTAACCTTAACCAACTCCGAAACAATGCCTAACCTTAACCTTAACCTTAACCATGCCTAACCTTAACCATAGAAAGAATATTGCCATTCTCTAAGACAAACTCTAACCTTAACCAGCTCCTTAACAGCGCCTAAAACTAACCTTAACCAACTCCGAAACAATGCCTAACCTTAACCTTAACCATGCTAACCTTAACCGGCGAAAGAATACATGTTAAAAAAAAATCACGTTAAAAAAAAAAATTTGATGGGATTCGAACTCGTCAACAACGGACCGCAGGACCGCTGCTCTGCCAGGTGATCTGAAGCGCCGAATGAAAATCATGGCGGATTAGGGCGGTTACATAATTCCGCAAGCTCTGCCGCTCCGCTCCGCGGAGCGTGCCGCGCGGCAGAGAAAGTTGCGTGTCACGTGCCTGTCGGGGCCAATCAGGCCTACCCCGGAAGTAACTTACAGTTGCGGAACAGTTACAGGCGACCGGCGGCGCGCGGGACCCTGGAGTAGTTGGCCTTAACAACCATCCACTCGTCTCTTAACATCGATCCATTCCCTTAACCACCATCCACTCCCTGTTTACAAAACCATGTATTATTTTGGCCATATGTGGCGCTGTTGCGAGTTTGTGGATGCTGCGCTGCTGTATCCACATTTAGGAGAATAACAGAAGAAGAGATCCGTTTAGCAGAGTTGGAGAAAGTAGCGTTTTTTTCAACCTGTTAACGTTTGAAGGTGAGTTTAAACTACTAAATAAGATCCGATTCCTAAACACTGTCACAACAGCAGTCATATTGTATATTTTCAACAATACGTTTGTTTACCAATAGGTTATTGGGTTTGTGTTGCCGCTGTTTAAAGAGACTCCAATTGAATTGATTTACCGAGTGACTGAGTTCGTTTTTTCTCAAATGTAAACTACAGTATAAGATCCAACAATGTCACAACAGCAGTCATATTGTATATTTTCAACAATACGTTTGTTTACCAACGTGGGTTTGTGTTGGCAGTTTCAACAGTTGGATGTACTCGGTGAAGCTGACTGAGTCGTGTTTTGTTTCTGCACAGCAGATCTATAATAACGATAATACATTGTGTCCTATCTATCTATCTCACTATCTATCTGCTATGCTTTTATTTTTTACTCCATTTATTTGATCAGGGACAGTGCATATCAATCAACAGTTATACATTTATAAATGAATACAAATTAAAAACTGTAAATATGCCAACATTAGCAGGGTTGCTAGTTTTCAGTTGTAGTCCCTGGGCTAGATGTTTAAAGCCCAACCTCCAGGTTAAACCCTACTGATCAATTATGGGTAGTTTACATCATTGGTATATAATTATATATATATCTGTACATATCTCTTACCTACTCTTACTAGTTACACTGCTGGTCAGAATGACTTACTACCATAGTGTCTTTATACCTGTATCACTGTACATATTAATACTATATCTAAATCTGTACATATCTCTTACCTACTCTTACTAGTTACACTGCTGGCCAGTATGACTTACTACCATAGTGTCTTTATACCTGTATCACTGTACATATTAATACTATATCTAAATCTGTACATATCTCTTACCTACTCTTACTAGTTACACTGCTGGCCAGTATGACTTATACCATAGTGTCTTTATACCTGTATCACTGTACATATTAATACTATATCTAAATCTGTACATATCTCTTACCTACTCTTACTAGTTACACTGCTGGCCAGTATGACTTATACCATAGTGTCTTTATACCTGTATCACTGTACATATTAATACTACAACTCTGTACATACATGTAGTACTCATAGTACTAATTTATATATGTTATACCCAGTTTAACCACCTGTACAGTGTATATTACTATTTCACGTTACTGCTACATAGTCACTCTGGTTGGATGCCAAACCTCTTTTAGTTGTACTGTACTTGTGCTGCATGATGACAATACATTACAATCTGCACTGAATTAGTCACAGAATGTTTTGGGACTAGAAGGTTTACAGGGTTAACCGGCTGTCGTGTGGCAGTGAAAGGGTTAACCTTCTGTGTATTGTTGAAGGTTTAGTCCACATTGTTTATTGAACAAAAATACAACATGAAGGTTGGCCTTTAAGCCAGAAACAATAGTACTGTTACATTTGTGACATACGATATGCAAATATACAGTAAGGAACCTGACGCAAACTTTGCCATCACAACCATTGAACTATTATAATAGTTAGGATCTATGGGTAACAGTACTGTATATTTGCATATCGTATATGTCACAAATGTAACAGTACTATATACCTGTATGTCATGTATGTCCCTATGTCATAAATGTCATGATGTCATGTATGTTGTGTGTGTCATAAATGTCACTATGAATTGAAAATAGGGGACCCTGATGTAAACAAGACAAACGTCTTTCTCTGGTCTGCATCCCCTTAACAATTGTGTGTATTGAGCCGTACTGTATTGTACCCATTCTGCAATCTGTTAAATAAAGTTTTCATTCATTCATTCAGTGAGATGCTGGAGAAGCAGCAGCAACAACAACAGCGGCTCCCCAAGAGGACACACAACTGCCTTGCCTGTGGTCAGCCAAAGTCCCGGTTCCTCAGAGATGGCTCCACCATCCACTTTTTTTTTTATCAGACTGGAGCGGTGAGATACTGTACTTCTACTGCTCCACTAAGGTCTTCCAGACCTATGCAGCAGAAGGACTCACCAATCCCAGGATGCCATTCCAGGACTTTGTTGAGACAGAGTTTTTTCAGAGGGAGTTGGAGGCCTGGAGGGATGTCTTTATTCTCCTTTATTTTATATATCAGAGGATTTTATAGTATGTCTGCACTTTATGTGCTCATTTCATCATTCATGTATTTTACATTCTACTAAAACTGAATCAAACCATAAACAAGGTGGCCCTAAAGGATGTTAGATCCTAATGTGAAAAACTGTGATTTTATATGTCTGCTCATTTGACTTATTTCTACTTTTATCTTTACGCCCCACTATCTGCTGGGTGCATACTATAACCTTATCATGTTTTGTAACAGATTACAGAAGCATATTGGAACGTGAGGTTCTGATATGAATTGATTAATATATCTGCATTATTTTATCCCACTTTATGCTTTGCTCTTTCTGCTTGTTTTACACAGATTTTATGTTTTATTTCTTACTGATGTAAAGCACTTTGAACTGCAATCCCCTGTATGAAAGGTGCTATACAAATAAAGTTATTATTATTATTATTACTGAGACACAGTTCTTTCAGATAGATAGTTTTTAAACCAGCTCAAAGCCGTTTTACCAAGACCTATATGCAGCCAAGCCTCTGCAGTAATGCGTGATCCACAGAGTCAAACGCTTTAGACAGATCAACAAACAATGCTGCACAGTGTTTTTTCTTGTCTAGTGCTTCAATTATGTCATTTGAGACTAGCATAGTCGCTGAAGTACTATGGATCTGAAGCCTGACTGAGACTTGTTAAGAATATTATGGTCAGCTAGAAACTCTTTGTTTGTTTACAAGAGATTCAAAGACTTTGGCCATTACAGACAATCTGGAAATAGGGCGATAATTATTTAGGTCAGAGGGGTCTCCGCCCTTTAACAAGGGGAGAACCATGGCCGACTTCCATGAGCTAGGTAATTCACCAGATATGATATGAACATTTCCTGATGACGCTGCCATTTTAGCTCTAATTAAGAATGACAGTGACCTAGCTGACTATTATTTGGAAATCCAGTGGTTTGTAAACTGGTGCGACAATAACTGTCTGGTTTTAAATGTTAAGAAGACTGAGGAGATGGTGTTTGACCCCAGAGGTGTTGGGGACCACAGGCCTGTGGTCATCCACACACAGTCCTGTGCATAAATTAAGAAACATGATTTAAGTTGACAAAAACCTCTGCCGCTACAATCTAATGATAATCTAAATATGTGCAACAAGGAGAGACGGGGACAGAATTAATGAATGAAAACTTTATTTAACAGATTGCAGAATGGGTACAATACAGTACGGCTCAATACACAAAATGTTTAAGGGGATGCAGAGCAGAGAAAGACATTTGTCTTGTTTACATCAGGGTCTGCCATTTTCAATTCATAGTGACATTTATGACAGGGACATACATGACATACAGGTATATAGTACTGTTACATTTGTGACATACGATATGCAAATATACAGTAAGGAACCTGACGCAAACTTTGCCATCACAACCATTGAACTATTATAATAGCTTTACTATTATAATCTAAATCTGTGCAATATTCATGTTTATTTAGTGATATTCATGTTTATTGATTCAACATAGCTGTTTATCTTTGATAATGTATGACAGGCTTTTGCCCCGACCGGGATTCGAACACGGCTGCACGAGAGCAGTTCAGCTCCTTGGACAGCGTGACAAATGCACCCATTTCATTGGCTGTCAGTCTGTTACACCTATACACGGCTGGCCGACCCGGGTTGCGTGTACCTGTTCCGCAACAGTAAGTGACTTCCGGGGTAGGCCTGATTGGCCCCGACAGGCACGTGACGCGGCAAACTCAGGACGCGCAACGAGGCTGCTGAGAGCTGTCGCGCGGAAATAGGCTGTCTATTGCCATTCTCTAACACAAACTCTAACCTTAACCAGCTCCTTAACAGCGCCTAAACTTAACCGTTCTAACCTTAACCAACTCCGAAACAATGCCTAACCTTAACCTTAACCATGCCTAACCTTAACCATAGAAAGAATATTGCCATTCTCTAAGACAAACTCTAACCTTAACCAGCTCCTTAACAGCGCCTAAACTTAACCGTTCTAACCTTAACCAACTCCGAAACAATGCCTAACCTTAACCTTAACCTTAACCATGCCTAACCTTAACCGGCGAAAGAATACGTTAAAAAAAAAATCACGTTAAAAAAAAAAGATTTGATGGGATTCGAACTCACCAACAACGGACCACAGGCTCGCAGGACCGCTGCTCTGCCAGGTGAGCTATAGCGCCGAATGAGAGTCATGGCGTATTTGGACGGTTACGTAATTCCGTAAGCTCTGCCGCTCGGCTCCGCGGAGCGTGCCGCGCGGCAGAGAAAGTTGCGCGTCACGTGCCTGTCGGGGCCAATCAGGCCTACCCCGGAAGTCACTTACTGTTGCGGAACAGTTACACGCACCCGGCGTAGCTTAGTTTAGTTACCGGTAGCAGCTAATGAATGAATGAAAACTTTATTTAACAGATTGCAGAATGGGTACAATACAGTACGGCTCAATACATACAATTGTTAAGGGGATGCAGACCTGAAAAAGACGTTTGTCTTGTTTCCATCAGGGTCCCCCATTTTCAATTCATATAGACATTTATGACATACACAACATACATGACATTTATGGCATAGGGACATATAGGTATTTAGTACCGATACATTTGTGACATAAACGGTATTCAAATAACTAGTTCGTTTTGGTCAGAGCCGTAGACGGCACTGGTTTTGGTGAGGATGCAAAGCATGTAAGATGCATTGGAAGCGTTGCGGGGGAAAACAGGCAGGGACTTATTTCCTGGTCGCAAAATGCGCACTCTAACATAAGTTTTAACATAGCACGCTGTTGTTGTTGTTGGGCTGCCGGAGCTGCGCTTAGGAGGAAATGCCACAGGATTTTCAAAATAAGAGTATCGATATGAACCGAACGTTGCTAGCTGCCGGATATTATGGATGGAGCTGCACTTGGGCGGAAATGAGACTTGCCACAGGATTTTCAAAATAACAGTATCGATATGAACCGAAAGCCTATCGCACGGGTGCTAGTGCAGTAAATTCATTCATCGCACAGACCGATTTTTTCATAGCATGCTGTACAGCCCTGATGTCTGCCTTAGTTAAATATAAAGCCACCAAACATTTACATTAGTGATGCACCAATGTATCACTCCCGTCCAAATCCCATTGATTTTGTTGTCATAGTTCCCACTCCCTTCTGCTCCCGTTGACTTTTACTCCCGGTCCTGCCCAATCACGGGATTCAAAGTAAAATTGACTGCCATCCCGTGGGAATCCCGAAAAGATGTCATCCTCTATATGAGACGTCAACATGTAGTCAATTATTATTTCGTAACATTCATGCAAGTTATTTTTGCCAATGCATTACTGCCATAGGCTTCCAGCGCATGTGAAAGTGTGTCACCACCATATAAACTTGTGAAAGTCACATTGTTCTGCCCTCTTTGTTGATTTATCAAAAGCCTAGTTGATCACTACTTGCTTCTAAACAAAACTAACATTGGGTTGGATGATAATGCCTGTGTCTGGGTTCAGGATTATCTATCTTCTAGGCAGCAGTGTATGAAGTTGGGTCAAGCCCAATCAGTATTTTTGTCTAAAGGTTTGATTGATTGAAACGTTTATTAAGATTTCAGAATGGGTACAGTACAGTACAGCTCAATTAAATACATACAATTGTTAAGGGGATGCAGACCAGAGAAAGACTTTCATCTTGTTTACATCAGGGTCCCCCATTTTCAATTCATCATAACATATATGACACATACGACATACAGATACAGTACTGCTACATCTATACATTTATGACATACCAGATTTGCAAATGCAGTACTTTTTGTGATACAAAGTGTCCAGAAAAGAGTGTATATACATTTGATGTAGAAACTGTACATTGGAGGTGGGGGGGGGGGGGGGGGGGGGTTGGGTAGGGGACACTGTACACTGTACATTGGAATACTGACAAAGTATTCAAAGGTGTGCCACATTGTTCCGTTTTGGGTCCTGTCCATTGTTTCTTCTTTGTACGGATGTCATGCCCATTTGTATGCTGATGACACAATTGTGTACTGTATTGCTGACTCTGTACAGTTGGCCATTGAGAAATTGCAACTTTCCTTTTATGCTCTCTGTCTATAGGATTCCCTTGCCAATCTTAAATTAGTTCTTAAAGCTAGTAGTAAAGACAAAATGTATGTTATTTTCAAGAGCCAGAAATATTAACTTCGATAATGTGCGGATATCTACTGTCAGTGGCTCTTGTATAGAGTCACTGATAAATATCTTGGCGAGAAATGTACATTTAAGTTCCATGTGGACAATCTTGCCTTTAAACTGTGACAGAAAATTGGTTTCCTGTACAGAAATGAATGAATGAAACAGATCCAATGTTCCTCTATTTAGTAGAAAAAGAATAGTTGAATCAGTCTCATCAGTTTTGGATTATGGTGATGTAATTTATAGACATGCTGCGGCATCAACTCTTAAACCTGTCCTTAGAACAGTCGGTCATCCCCACCTGTCTGAAAAAGTCCACCGTTATCCCTGTACCCAAAAAAAATCTACGCCCGCTTGCCTCAACGACTATCGCCCTGTAGCTCTCACCTCCCTAGCCATGAAGTGCTTTGAGAAGCTAGTGAAGGGCTACATCTGTTCCTCCCTCCCCAACACCTTGGACCCCTTGCAATTTGCATATCGCCCCAACAGGTCCAGGGAGGACGCCATATCCCATGTGCTGCACACAGCAGCATCACACCTGGACAAGAGGCAGGGGAACTATGTGAGAATGCTATAATTCATCGACTACAGCTCAGCATTGAATACCATAGTCCCCTCCAAACTCATAGCCAAGCTCAGGGACCTGGGCTTGAACTATGACCTCTGCCAGTGGGTCTTGGACTTCCTGACAGGAAGACCCCAGGTGGTGAGAGCAGGCAACTGCACCTCCTCATCCATCACTCTCAACACAGGGCCGGGCCGCGTCTATTCTTTTACTAACGGATTGCCAGTTCAGCGATCTGATTGGCCACCGACGTTTCTGGTGCGATATGATTGGCCAGACGTTTCTGGTCATGTGACATGTGCGCCCAATCGCGTGACACACCCATTTCCGCCTCGAACAGCAGCAAACTACCTAACGCCTAGTTTATCACTGGTTAAGCTTAGGCGACTCTTTCGAAGTTGGTTAAGGTTAGAGTTTGGAATCAGGGCTGGTGTTCTATCGCCCTGCTCTAAGACAAACTCTAACCTTAACCAACTTCGAAAGAGTGCCTAAGCTTAACCGGTGGCAGAACTTGCCATCACACGATTGGCACAACCAGAAACGTCAGTGGCCAATCAGAGCGCAGAACGCAAACTGGAAATCCGTTAGTAAAACAATTCAGGCGGCCGGGCCCCCTCAGGGCTGTGTTCTGAGCCCCCTTCTCTACTCGCTGTACACACATGACCGTATGGCACAGCGGAACAACACAATTATCAAGTTTGCTGACGACAGTCGTGGTGGGCCTGATCTCTGCAAACGATGAGAGGGCCTACCTGGAAGAGGTAGAGGACCTGGCGCGATGGTGTCAGGAGAACAGCCTCTCCCTGAACGTCAGCAAAACGAAAGAGATGATTGTGGACTTTAGGAGGTCGGGCCGCGTCTATGCTTTTACCAACGCGTTCGTGTTTCCGGGTTCCCGTTTTGCGCTCCGATTGGCCAGGTCATGTGTCATGTGAGCCAATCGTGGGACGGCAAGTTCTGCGCCTATTTCCGGGTCGAACAGCCTGCAAACTACCTAACGCCTAGTTTATCACTGGTTAAGCTTAGGCGACTCTTTCGCAGTTGGTTAAGGTTAGTTTGGAATCAGGGCAGGCGTTCTATCGCCCTGCTCTAAGACAAACTCTAACCAACTTCGAAAGAGCGCCTAAGCTTAACCAGTGTAGAAACTTGCGGTCCCACGATTGGGCGTACATGTCACATGACCTGGCCAATCAGAGACGCGGAAACACGAACGCGTTGGTAAAAGCAATCAGTCGGTCGGGCCAGGGACTACAGCCCCCATAGCATCGACGGGGCACCGGTTGAGTGAGCAGTTTTAAGTACCTTGGAGGAGTCCACATATCCAAGGACTTGACATGGACCACACACATCGACAGTGAAGTGAAGAAGGCACGGCAACGCCTCTACTTCCTTAGGCGCCTAGGGAAGTTCAAAGTGAGTCAGAAAATCCTCAAGCACTTCTACTCATGCACAATAGAGAGCATCCTGACTGGTAACATGGTGCTGGGAGAACAGCCTCTCCCTGAACGTCAGCAAAACGAAAGATGATTGTGGACTTTAGGAGGTCGGGGGCCAGGGACTACAGCCCCCTTCACTACACCTTCAAAACTGCTCTCGGAGCACCTACGGGAGGCTGCAATTCAAAACTGGCCCCCGTAAATGTCCAAACCCCCCTCCCAATGTACAGTTTCCTCCCCCTTGTATGTATATATTAGCCGTTAGGATCTCTGTTTAACAGTATTGTATATTTGCTTATCTTGTATGTCACAAATACAACAGTACTGTATACCTGTATGTCATGTATTGTCATAAATGTCATGATATATATGGCCCCTGTTCAGCCAAGCGCACAATTGGGGGTGGGCTTTATAACAAGCATTGCAGGGCCATGGCTATAGAATAATCAAAGACTCTAGTCACCCAAACAACTGCCTCTTTGAACTGCTGCGGTCAGGCAAGTGCTACCGGAGTCTCATGGCCAGTACAGAGAGACTCAGAAGGAGCTTCTATCCCCAGCCATCAGGATGCTCAATGACAATGACACTATGTAACATCATCTACACACACACATCCACACTCACTTTATATGCATTAGAGATTTGCACCCTACCCTAAGTTGTGTACCTCTGCATTGTACCGGTTACAAATTTTACTCTGTATTGTATATATGTATATTGACTTTACTTACGGTACTTTCTTTTTACTGTATGTAGCACACTCTCAGGGTGAAACAAGCATTTCATCATAAAGTATTGTGTATTTTGTTGTGACAAATAATAAACAAACTTGAAACCTCTGGATTCTGCGTATCACTCAGCACTTAGGTTTATTACTGGTGAGATATGATACTCACCATTCTGTCCAGTATGATAGTGTGGGTTGGCCTTCTCTTGCAAAAAGGCGCAACAAACACTGGTATTTATTTAAAGCCCTTATTGGTAAACAACCTGTTTATATCTCTTCACTGTTAGATTGGAACCTATTCAACTCGATCAAATGACTGGATGGTTCTTATAGGTCCCTCAAGTTTGTTCTGATCTAGGGGAGTCAGCTTTTTCCTTCGATGCCTCCAACTCTTGGAATCATGTCCTCCAATTCTCTGAAGTTGGAGGTTCTCCCTTCCCATGGTATGTTTAAACGTATGATTTCAGACCAGTGTGACATGTAACCGTTATTAAAATTACAATTTTTAACGTAAAATGTTCTGTGAATATTGCTATTATGTACCATTTACATTTGTACAATCGTCGTTTCTGTAAATGAGGGAAACCTCAGAAATGTACGATATTAAATAAAGGTTGAGTTGATTTTTTTTTTTTATTACCACTTTGGGTGCCGGGAACCGTCTTTAGACGTCTTTGCTGGCCATGCTGAAGTTGCCGGAGGACGCGTTACGTCGTCCTTATATCAATATTTCAAAAATCTGCGATCGGATTCATATGTCCCCTCCGCTGGCCTGAGATCCACCAGCAGGACCCACTGAGCTCTCTGGCGGTTCAGGAGCGCCATCTGGTGGCCGATCGGCGCAATCGCCAAACAGGATGTGCCAGAGGTTGTGCTAGACGTCCGTAGTACTTCCGGGCGCTCGCTATAGGTCATGGGACTCTGACTCGTCACGCTACACAGTGATCGATTGGCAATAACTCGATAAACATGATTTGGACGTATATACCATTATACAAGCTGGAGATGGACCGGGTAAAAATATATCCCATAATGATAAGATTTCTACTCTACGATGATCGCCCAACGGCGCGCGGAGACTGGGGTGAGTTTCAGCGTGTAACGTTACCGTCTTCGATACTAACTGCTATTATCAACATTTGACCCACATTAGATGATTGGTATAACGCTGCCCACGGAATTATAAACGCCCCCTCGCCCATCCGGTCAACATCAGATGACGTGTAGTAACTTCTAGAAGTACGTCTAGTTGGAATTTTTTATATCGCGCTGATTGCCATCAAACTGTATTTCATCATCAATATAATGCATTTGGGGCTATATATCACGTTCTGGAGAAAGCTGCAGAAAGAGATGAAAACATACTTATACATTAGACCATACTTTACTATGAATATGTGAATGAAAAAGTTTAACGTTGCTACACAATGAACAATACATATAGGACTTTGAATGGGCCCTAATAATGGCAATGTAGCAATAGAATTTTAAAAGTTATAGCCCTGCAAAGAAGGGGACTTTCTCCATAGACAAATAGCGCTGGCAATCTATGGTATATCATGAATTTAACCTTAGGCAGCCAAAGTGTTAATTACTAAAACGCCAGGCTAAACTTTTATTTCACTCTTATTTCCTTAAAGGTTATGCCAATGTGATATAATACAGTATCTAAGGGGGGGGTCATCGTCGCTTTTTATTATGTATTAAGGCACAATAGAGCACTTTTTAATGTTAAGTATGGCATTTGTCAAATTTTCTGATACACTGGAAGTCTATGGCAATGGTGTATTGGCAAAAAAGAGATTCAAATCATTTTAGTGAAAAAAAAAATAATGCCCTTTAACATGAGCAGAACATCAATAAACAGTAATTTCATCAATTGTGCATTAATTCCTTTATTCATTCCAACTGGCTAGGTTTGCTCACTAGCCCATAACTCAAAATTAAATGCGAATTAAAAGAACCCTCAAGCAAAACATTGTCTATATCTTCACTCGCCACTCTTAGTCACCCGATTTAGCAAGCCATCTTTTAATGTCAGCAATTTTGAAGTTTCACACATTTCCAACACTGAACTAAAACCAGGGGTGAAGTAATGTGAGCAATTAGTAAACTGATTCTACAACTGGGGACACAGATGGAAAGATTGAAGAGAAATTAACAAAAGAGAGGAAAGTGCATATTCATGATTTGTGAATAACCAGGCAGAAAATACTTGTTCTGTTGAACCAGTAGACTTATTCTTCTGTTTAATAGAATACTGTGTTTACCTTCTCACACAGGTATGAGATTATGGACTCATGTTACAAAATAAGTCATCGTTCTCAAAGCAAAAATACCCCAAATAAACGATGTAGGCTAGATAATGGTGTACTGGTCCAGGTTTACTAAACGATATTAACATCAATAGTTTCTTCTTTTTCTTCTGGTTGAAGATGAATTTCCATGCAGACTATGTTTGAGCCTTGGGCAAGACTATCTGGGGAAAGGTTGTGGGGGTATAAACGTTGCAGCTGGCTGACTGCTACTCAAATATAAAGCACCCCAATTCTATTCAATTACCCTTTATTTATATATATATATATCCTGTAGGCGATTGTGGTCCTGCTCAATACATACCACTCGGGCAGCATGTAGCCTAGAGTAAATTAGGCCTCAGTTAAATTGTAATGACCGAAATCTGGAACACATCTATTTAGCTGGAACTATGTTGCTGTGACAACATTGCTCATTTTACTTAGCATGTATGCACTAGAGAGGTTATCCGGGAGGCTTCTTGTGCGATGAAGTTGCTGCGAACCCCTCTGCCTAGTACCCCAAAATGTACATGAAAGTGCATGACATCCCGATGGTGGCTAGAACAGTAATGGAATCAGAATGAACACCGGCTACATAGGGCTGGGCGATTAATCGATATAATCGATTATCGATATTATCGATTAATTCGAATTAGTGATTTAGGACGATTTTGAAAAAACAAAGTTTACGAGTCACCTTTTATTTTACAAAAAGTGATGTTTGGTGAAAGTTAGATTTGCACTTTATTAATCCCAATAGGGAAATTCATTCTTGTTTGATGATCAATAGGCACCTTTTATTTGTTTTAAGTGAAGTTTGGTGAAAAAGCAAGTTATTGCACTATTAATCCCAATAGGGACATTCATCTTTGTTTGATCAAGAGTAACCTTTTATATTATATATATATTATTATATATATTTTTTTTAATTGAAGAAAGTTAGGTTTGCACTTCAATCCCAATAGGGACATTCATCTTGGTTTGATACTTTTTTTGTGGCAAATAAAAACAAAGGTTATTTGAATGATTTCCTTGGCGTTTCTAGTTTAAGAGAAAAAAATCGATTTAAATCGTAAATCGGATAAAAATACAAATTAATCTGGGATTTTATTTTTAGGCCATATCGCCCAGCCCTACGGCTACATCCTAAAACCTATTTCCATAGCTTATAGTTCAGAAAAAGACAGCAGCATGGAAATAACGGGCAGCGGGCCAAAGGGAACGGATAATATTTAAAGGAACATTGTGAATGATGATTATAAACTTCAGTGCCATCTACTTTGTGTGAACCATGGAGGTGCTGAACAGAAGCTTTTGCTTTTTCTTTTTCTTCTTCCCTCCGTTCTCATCTGAAAGAGACAATGTTGGGGATCAGTGCAGTCAAAGTTCAAAGAAGAAAAAAAAAGAAAAAAAAAAAAACGACATGTGATGGTGAAATACAATTCAATCCCAGACCAGGTAGGAATTCAACAAGGATGTGAGACGAAAGTGGCCCCCAAAATCAAATCGCAGGACATTTATTATTACAAAAATGAATGATCAATGAAGTTGCCTCCTTCACCATCATTGTATAGTTGTTCTTATATAAACTCTTCATGTGGGCAAAGAAAAAGCCCCCTGAAGCAGAGGTTTATTTCCTACTCTGCCTTCGACACACAAATACACAGAAGGACTGACCAGGGACAACCACAAGTTGTGGGGGAGCAGTGGCCCCATGGTCCAGCTGCAGGAGAGCCTCCTCGAAGGCCTGGCTGAAAGAGTTCTGGAAGCTCGGCACCGGAACACGGTCCGATCCATCACTCTCCCCATCGCTGTCGGGCACCAGGGGAGCCAACAGCATATCTGAGGGACAGAGAAATTAATGAGTTATGATTGGTCCAGCTTGTGTTATGTGCAATCATAAAGATATTTGCAAGTCAGTACACGTTTTATAAACTTGCGCTACCTTTCTTTGGAGTGATCCTGGGCCCAACCTCACCTCTGGCTTTACCATCTCTCAGCATCTAAATCAGGAGAGAATAAGAGTCATGCAATACCAAGTGCATATAACACCTACTGTAATACTGGCACAAAAAGTTGGTAATATGTCACTCGTATATTTAGGATTGTGAAAGTTTGCTAGAGTTACCTGTGCGAAGGACATGCAGTGAGAGTCGTCCTCCACACTACCCACACTGGGTGCAGGGCTTTGCCCGTTCAAACTAGGGAACATAATCCCATCTAAAACAGCAGAGAAGGCATGATCAATTATTACAAAAATAAATACATACAGTTAAGGGTAATTGATCATATTCATGGAGGCCATTTTGCTCTTGTGTCATGCTCGGGTTGGGTTCAATCCCAAGGTGGGAACAGGGTAGAAAAGGAACCCAACCTGAGCATGACATAAGAGCAAAATGGCCACTGTGAATATGATCAAATATGTACCTTTTCAACAATTTTATACAACTCTTCTGTGGACCATGTTAAATTGTTTCGCGTTTAAAAAAAAAAAAAGGTCTAAAAACTAGGGATGTCCGATATTATGGCCTACCGATATTGGCATTAAAATGTGATATAGAAAAATATCGGTATCGGTTTAAAATTTTATTTTTTTTACATTTCTATAACCTTTATTTACCCAGGCAAGCAAGTAAGAACAAATTCTGATTTTATTTATTGTCAAAAGTATGCATAATGTTATGTTAATTCCACAACAAGACATATGTTCTAGCACCTCTTTCTTCCTTCGTATTGGACATGTTGTTGTTGGGTGTAGGATACACACACACCACATTTTTTTTAAATTAATTATGAGCTTCCCTGTCTGGCTACCCCACACCAAGAGTAACAAACCTTTACATGTTTTACAAACTTTTTGTGACATCATAGAGGGGAAGCAATTCTTAACAGCTTGTTTTGGCTTGCTAATCTGACATGTCATTATTCCACAGCACCTACATAATATTTCAGACTGACCGCCAAATCCATACGAAGACGGGGCTAAACCCATTTTCTACTATATGTCCCCTTTAAGAAATAAAAACAGCTGCTACATGAAAATGTTATTACGATACAGAGCAATGAAGTTTAAAGGGGAACTACTTCCAATTTAAGAATTCATACATGTTATTCCTTTAGTTGAAGACGGTAAAAATCGTAAAAACGAAGTTTTTCCAAACTTTTGGATAAAAATGCTCTGGATAAGGATCTGGCTAAATACCATTTTCAGCCATCCTGGATCAGAATGATCTCAGATTTTCAAAACATAATCAAGTTGGAAAATGTTTATCCAAATATCCCTGGATCAAGACCTCAAAATCCAGATTCCCAGTACTTTAACACATCCACCGCCATAAACGGCTTACGACGAGTTTGCTGATCATACAAATTCCGCCAATCCACGGCGTACAACGTTAGAGATCATATTTAATTTTTTCGCCATGGTATTCATAATTCCGCCACCCAGCCTCGGCTGAGACAGTGGGACTCGACACAACCGTGCAACTCTTCAATACCGCCGCCTGGTGGATGATCGGGCGAGTTACAACCGGAAATGGATCTCTGGTGATCTCAGTGCAACTGGGAAATCCATCCGGCAGTCACATATTGTTGTGGGACTCTAGACACACATCCGTGTATATGGATCGCTGCCATAACTCAATAATCGATATGATTTGGGCGTTTATTGCGCCATACAAACCGGAAATGGATCTAGTCGATCCGACGTCAAATAAGTGGGATCTTTTTCCTCCAGTCTCATCGGCGAACGGTAAGAGGACAGTAACGTTACTTTCAGCTTGATTGTTTTTTCTTTTCAATGCAAACCGCTCTGATCAATATATCACCCATACTACATAAAGCATTTACTGACGATCACAGAATTATAAACGACCCCCCCCCCCCTTTCATCCGCGCATGATGAGTCATAACGTTTAGGATCGTATTCAGTTGGATTTTTTAATATAGCGTGTATCGCGAATAAACTGCAATCGATAATCTATATTATGCGTTTAGGCCTATAACTAGCGTTCTAGGAATTACTGCAGAAAACGATAAAAACACTTATATTCTAGACGGTACTTTCGTATGAATATATGAATGAAAAAGTATAACGTTCCTACATCCTGAACGATAGATAATCGATGTTGAATGGGCCATAGTAATGTCAATTTAGCAATACAATTAAAAAAGTTATAGCCCTGCAAAGAAGGTGAACATCTCCATAGGCTTAGACTGGTGGCAGTGATCATACATTGATGGATAGAAGCGTGGCAGTTAATGTGTTAAGAGGCCTCCATCTTGGGGAGCTCCAGTAGCTCACCGCATATCTCGGCGCTATTTCTGCGTCGGGGAAAACCGTGCTGCGTCACGGATCTGGTGGACTCAGAGTTAGATTGCCGGACCCGCCGTCATTTGCCAGAATGTCTTCCCCTGATCTACCGTACTTTTCGGACTATAAGCCGCGGCTTTTTCCCCCCATTTTTCGACCCTGCGGCTTATATAACGGTGCGGCTTATATGTGACTTTTAATTATTTTCATTCACTACTGAATACAGAGGATACAAGGGCAAAATAAATGTTTATTGTGAGCGATCTGTGGTGCTGCATTTCCCTCTGGATCAATAAAGTACTTCTATGCTATATAAATAACAAACTAAACAAAATGCAATTAGGTATAGCATGTTTTAACAAGATGTACATAGTCTGTTTATCTATTTTTAATCTATTTTAGGGCACACAGGTTGATTTCTCCCAAATCCTTACACATTGCATTTCTGTAAAAGGTAAGGCCTGTTATTTTTCTCTACCAACCCCAGATCCACCTTTCTTCTAAGAGTTATAAAATCCAGAAATTTGGCACCAAAGCTATCCTGACATTTGCTTTGAAAAAAACAAAAACAAAGCAGCATTTTATCTTGATTAAAAGTAGGATTGGATTACCAAATCCTAATTATTTGGATCAGGAATTCTTTTATCAGTTTAGAAAACTTAAATTTACAGATCACTATTATCCTCTCTGGTGACTTGTGAAAAACATTTGCACAGAATATTTGTGTAGTTCTTTCTTCTAGTATGGCTGCCTGTAACTATTGGGAACCACTTTAACATTTCTATGCAGTGGTAGAGTAGGTAAACACTGGAAAAGCATGATATTACTATTCTGTGTAAAGCGTCTATTGGGAAAGACAGTAAAAATTACAGAGCACCCAGTGTCAAGTTATTTTGGTTAATTTAACAAAAGGATTGGATCCAAGTAAAGGGGTCTAAATAATTTAACATGTTTTCTGGCTATTTCCATAAATTCTACCTGTTATTCTATACGTTATGCTATTGTTGGGAAGTCTGGTGGAATGTGCTGTGAGCATGCACAGTTGCCGCAGGCCGCCTTTTAAATGGCAGCGGTGCTCAGTCTAGAGTAGGACGCCGACAGGATCACATCCACCTGTTGGTGAGTGCAAACGGCTAAGCTGCTAACTTGGCTATATCACAACACCTGTAACGCAATGTAATATGATCACGTCGGCTGCTGGCTGCTAATGCAGCCTGCGGATAATGTTTGAATGTGCACATGTTTGTTGGCATTTCGACTCTGTTGGTGATGGTGGTTAAGGATGATTGTTGTTGTGCTTAAATGATTTGCCGTTAGCATGTGGCTATAACCTCGTCCCAGTTTTATCTCATCTGTGAGATAAAGACTGGTAAAGCACTACGGCCGAAAGTGTGTATGGGGTAGAATTTCCGGTGTATGTACTTCCCCTGGAAGCTGCCTCTGAATGGACCAAACCTTTTCCGAATCCTGTCGGCAAACAAGCTAGAACATCCCGGTCATGTAGTAAAAGCCGTTGCAGTGCCTCAAACTTCACACGTTTCTATAATTGTTTTGTCGAAACCGGAAAGCCTGTAGCCGGTACTTCCTGTACTTCCGTTTTCACACTTTTGGAGGCATAGCTTTACCAGCCTAATGTAGCTAGGCTAGCATGTTGTGCCAATGGTGTGCGGCTGAGCTAAGCGTCTGTGGCTTTGCCGGTCCGTCACTGTGACATTGATGTGGCGGAGCTTTGGTGTGTGTGCTGCGTTGAATGTGAACTGCTGTCTTGTTTGGTTGTGTGGGTTTGTGTCGTGTGAGACGACAGGTTTGCATGGCTCCTGTGAGCAGCAGCGGAGGAAACAAACATGGCCAGGCATTCTGGTAAATGTAGTCATGTCTCATTTGCCCGCTGTTAACATTTTCACTGCCCAAGCTTAATTCCTTTTTACCTCCTTGAATGCCCAGCACCACTTCAATGTTAACGTTAATATCGCCTAATCTATGTTTTAAATTATGGCTATGTGTCTAATCTGCCCGTCGCTTATCAAAGACTCATTTTCCAGTCAACATTGTCGTAGCAGATTGTTTTTTTATAGCTTCATTTCCGTTTTCTAGCATTTTGAAAAGCACTAGTTTTCATGGAAAAATGAAGACATTCCATGATAATCGCCCTTTACTGGAATACTCTAGAACAGGGGTGCCCAACCTTTTTTGAACCAAGATCTACTTTTTAATTTGCCACCTAGCCGAGAGCTACCAGCCCAAATTTGTCCTATTCCTCGGCCCATTCACGAATCGTTTTCAAATAAACGCTAGATCATCGATAGTACATGTGTACGCACGCACGCTCTGGCCGCGAGCTGAAAATCGATTCTCCTATTTCCTGACCGCTCGCACAGTCAATCAGCCATATCACATAAAAGCTTCTATCTCCGTGAAAACGAGTCTGATTATCCTAAGACTGGTAACATAGATTCCTTACCTGAGATCAGATGGTATCCAAATGGATTATTCCAATTCCTGATCGCCATTCGAAAAAAAATCGATCCTTTTATTGATTCACCGTGTATACTGTAAAAACACATAATCCCTGCTGCTCTGAGGCTCACTAGTGGAGCTGATCGACCCCGGCTGCGTGAGTGAGAAGTAAAATGTGGAGTCAGGGATTTTTTTTCTCATTCATTTTCATTGAGTTCAATCCAAAAGGGTGAATTACCATCTGGGAGACAATAGGGGGGGGGGGATCGCTATGATTAGCGATGATTTCAGATCGATTAAAAAAAAAAAAAAAAAAAAAAATTGTCGTGAGTGGGCATTCAACCCGCGGGGGGTAAACCCGAGAAAACTCGGGTTGGGCAATCAAAGTGTTAAAGGGGACATGACATGCTGGTTTATTGTTTAATATGTATGAGATGTATAGTATATTCAATTAACACTATGGTCGCCAAAACCGCCGTACGACGTCTTTCCTCGCCATGCTCATTCTGCCAAAGACGCCGTACCAAGTCTTTGATATCAATATTTCAAAAATCTGTGATCGAAATCATATTTCTCCCCCGGAGACTTGAGATCTACTGTTGAGCCCCTCTCAACTCTCCAACGGTTCAGGGCGGAAATAGGAAATGAAAGCTGGTGCTCATTTCAATTCGGTCCGATCACTCGGTAATAGTCTCAGGACTCGAGCTGATCACAACGGATAGCAATCCGTTACCAATAACTCGATAAACAACATGATTTGGACGTATATACTATTATACAACCTGGAAATGGATCGAACATTTCTACACCCCAACGGCGCGAGGAAGCTACGGTAAAATTCAACGTTATTTTTCAAAGTGTTCGATACTAACTGCTCTAATGATCATATCACCCACACTAGATGAATCATCTAACGTTGGCCACGGAATTATAAACGACCCCCCCCCATCCGGTCATCATCAGATCATACGTAGTAACTTCTAGAAGTACGTCCATTTGAAATTTTTTATCTCGCGCATATTCCTATCAAACTGTATTTCATCATCAATATAATGCATTTGGAGCTATAAATCACGTTCTGGAGAAAGCTGCAGAAAACGATAAAAACATACTTATACTTTAGACCGTATTTTAGTATGAATATGTGAATGAAAAAGTATAACGTTGCTACACCCTGAACAATAGATATAGGACGTTGAATGGGCCATAGTAATGTCAATTTAGCAATACAATTTAAAAAGTTATAGCCCTGCAAAGAAGGGGAACTTCTCCATGTTAAATAGGGCTGGCGAAGGATGGTAAATTATGAATTTAACCCTGGCGATCAAAGTGTTAATATGTATGCTATTGTGCATTTATGTTCTTTGTTTCACAGGTTTTTGACCTGTGGTCATGTGAATCAAACAAATGATTATCTGTGGTCAGTTGAAACAAACAAACTACTATCTGTGGTCAACTGTGGTCATTTGATTAAAAACAAACAAATGACTGAACATCCATTGAGTCAACCATTGTGTGGTGCCTGTCGAGCCCTTTCGGAGGGTTTCAAAAACAACAAAATTGAAAGATCCGAACACCCAGGGGGATGTTTTGAGTAAACAGGTACATTTTCTGTTTCAGAACCGAGAACACTACTACAGAATAAAGTTAATTTGGGTATAAAAACTCAAGCAAACATTCACAGAGTCCACAAAATCAGGGAGCAGCTCCAGACTTTATACCTGATGACATCACAAGCATGAGACGTCTTTGTTTTCTGGCTTTATGAGAGAGTAGCTCATTCTAAATGTGGGTGGTGTTCCCCTTTGGATAAAAGAGTCAGCTAAATGACTACCGTAAATGTAAATGTCTAGATGTAAATGTAGGGCTATTGGTAGACACTCACCAGAAGCAGGGCTGCTGCTGAGGGGTGAAGGTGGGGCCAACAGGAAGTCAGGCTGGACCAAAGTACTGCTGTTGTGTGGAGACCCAAACGCTGGGAACTGCTGGTAATTCTCAAGCCCAATATGGACCTCAGGGTCTGGGAGGAAAGATTTGTACAAAAACATTGTGGATTTAAGTAACTATCTGCATGAAATATACCTGCAGCACCAGCTGTGTGCAAGTTCAAACTTAGCCTAGTTATAGGCTCTGCTCCCTCTGCCTGGAATAGACTTCAAAAAACGTTTGAAACTGCAGGCCCTTACTACCATATCTGATTTTAAAGTTCAAATTACAGGCATTTTAAAGAATGAGATGGGAGAATGTCGATGCTTCACTGCATAATGTAGTGTTATATTTTATATTTTTAACTTTACCTTCTTTTCCCAGCAACCTCCTGCAAAGCCTCACCTTCCCTCCTCTTTCTACCTTTTTACCCTACCCTCCAATCTCCCCAATCCCATTCAATCTCGTTTGCTGCAGCTCAAATGTATCCCCTTGCCCCACTTTGCCTTTTATGTCTCCATCTGTGTTTTGTGTATTTGTATGTTTGTTTTTGTTTTGCTGCCATTTTGGCCAGGTCTTGCACGAAAAAGAGATAATTAATCTCAAGTGACTACCTGGTCAAATAAAAGGTTAAATAAAAATAATGGACATTTTTACCAAGTTGTGATTTACACAATAGTAAAATAAAAGTTGTTACGTAACTAAGTAACAACTAAATAGTTACACATGCACTAGGGTAGGTGTAAATGACACGTCACAGGATTATACTCACTAATGACGGAGACGCTGGGCTTGCCTGTTCGAGCCCAGCGCTCCACATTGCTTTCAGTTTAGCTGGTCGTTCATACTAATACACATTGGCCGCAGGGCTCGAGACTAACGATGTCTCGTCGTCCCGGGGACGATCAAATATTGATTTGGACGTTAATAAAACATACCTGGTGATCAACTACAGTTTGCTGTAAACATTATGATATGTGTGTAGTGCTCTGATAACGACGGCTGCAGCGGGAGCTGGCTCATGCTGGATTTGCGAATAGCATGCAGCTGCAGAGCCGCAGAGCCAGGGGCGCTTTCAGGTCCGGTCACAGGCCCGCTCAACAGCGCCCCCCACCCAACGGCTGAATTGCCAATGGCTGAATTGGAGTATTGCACATTAAATTATTTTTTAAAGCATATTCATGGTTTAATAATGCAAACATATGTTGCAGGGACTTATTATAATCATCATATTGGCATGACTGTATGCATCAAAGGGTTAAATCAAGCATTTTTAAGTGATTTAGAGGAAATGTCAAAATATCGCGATATATATCGTGTATCGCGATATGGCCAAAAAATATCGCGATATCATTTAGAGGCCATATCGCCCAGCCCTAATCCGGACCAATGCAATTTGAAATATTATTATAGAATATAGAATAGCAGGCGTATAAATGACTTTATTATAGCCAATTCGCACATTTATGGATTGGGCCAAAGCTTCTCTTTCAAATGGCCGAGTTCAATTTGGATTTAGTATCACCAGGCGTGCATGAAGAACAGATAATGAAATCTACTGTATGTACAGTAGGTTTTTTATTCTTGCAAGAGCTCCGCTATTTTTAAACTGATTTCAAATCGGATGATTGCTAAATGCTCAAAATAGGGGAGATAAACGAACTGCGCTCCAATATATGCCAATAACGTTCAGTTTTGTGGTATATAATCCAGAGTAATAAGAAAAATAAAAAATAATAATCAGGAAGTCATTTGCTTACAGAAAGCTAGAAGCCTTTGGGAAGTGTAGTTTTAAAAAATTCCAACGCTGATGTGGCCCTCTGTGAAAATGAGTTTGACACCCCTGCCCTAAGGTGAAATTTATATACAGTCATCTAAGCTCCCGCACAGTTATGTTTATTCTTGAATACGTTTGGAGAAAAAAAAACGATAATTATGTCCGACAGTCTGGAGAGCTTGATTTATGACATGTCATTTTGGGACCGGTACCGTCCGGCTTAAGAGGTTAACCTGCTTCTTGTTCTCTAGACACTTTCCCTGCTTCTTGTTCTCCAGACACTTACATTCACCCTGCTTCTTATTCTCCAGACATATTTACATTCAACCTGCTTCTTGTTCTCCAGACACTTACATTCACCGCTTCTTATTCTCCAGACATATTTACATTCAACCTGCTTCTTGTTCTCCAGACACTTACATTCACCCTGCTTCTTGTTCTCCAGACATATTTACATTCAACCTGCTTCTTGTTCTCCAGACACTTACATTCACCCTGCTTCTTATTCTCCAGACATATTTACATTCAACCTGCTTCTTGTTCTCCAGACACTTACATTCACCGCTTCTTATTCTCCAGACATATTTACATTCAACCTGCTTCTTGTTCTCCAGACACTTACATTCACCGCTTCTTATTCTCCAGACATATTTACATTCAACCTGCTTCTTGTTCTCCAGACACTTACATTCACCCTGCTTCTTGTTCTCCAGACATATTTACATTCAACCTGCTTCTTGTTCTCCAGACACTTACATTTACCCTGCTTCTTGTTCTCCAGACATATTTACATTCAACCTGCTTCTTGTTCTCCAGACACTTACATTTACCCTGCTTCTTGTTCTCCAGACATATTTACATTTACCCTGCTTCTTGTTCTCCAGACACTTACATTTACCCTGCTTCTTGTTCTCCTCCATTTCAATACGTCGCTCTCTGCGCTTCTCATCTCTCGCCTTCTTCTGTCTGAGATGCTTTCTTTTCTCCAAGTCATCTAACAGATGGAAGACATTATTGAAAGAATGAACAAAAAAACTAGGGCTGGGACTATCGGATTAATTTCGATGAATTAACTACAATTTTTAAAAAAAATTATGCATTTAATCGCATGATGATTTTTCTTTATTGTGTAAGAATGTTACCTTTCAAAGGAGACCAGACTCATGCTAAGTATAAAGTATAATAAATCGCAAATAACTTTTTTTCTCAGTCTGGTTGTTCATAAAAAAGAAATTAAATAAGAGAAATTGAGATCAATCAAGAGTTTATTTTTCTCAATGGTCAACTGTTCTGGAATGTACTTGAAAGTACTGCATTTAACTTTTACCTCGAAAGTGCTTGAGTTTACAAAAGGTCATTTGAGCTATATATATACCGTAATTTTCTATAAATTACTATAAGCCGCAGCTTTTCCCCCCCATTTTTTCGACCCTGCGGCTTATATAACGGTGCGGCTAATCTATGGATTTTTACAGCTAACTGGGCGCCAGGGCTCGAGACTAACGATGTCCCGCCGTCCCGGGGACGATCAATTATTGATTTGGGAGGAACAGAAATCTTTGCTGGGACGCATCCGGGACGGAGAGGATTTTTTTTTCACAGGAAATGTCAATTGGACGACTGTCAGTGCGCGCATATATTGCTGTCAAATGGTTAATGTCTCGTGCTGACTAAGTTCACTGAAGTCTAAACGTAGCGTGATTTGCCAAATCCAATGACTATCTCCGCCTCCCAACGCAGCAATACGCTCATCCAGCATCAAGTTACTTCCTACCCACCTCTCCTCCGGTACAGTACTGCAGCTACATGCTAGCTAACCTAGCTCATGTTAGCGTCGTCACTGAACCACCTCGCGTACACAATTAATGACATGTTGCGGACAGCCATATCGGTGACAATGTTTAGCTTTTAGTGCCAAATGATAAGAGTCTGAGGCGGAGTCTCAAAAGAGAATGTTGAATATTTATTGTGCAAAAATCACAACATCCTCTCCAACGGAGCCTTGTAGCCGAGTAGGGTATATCTGCAGAGCCACTTGGTAACGAGTGCAACACCGTGTAATGTCCGTGTGGATCGTTGGAGTAGGGTATATCTGCAGTGCTGCAGCCCCGTATAGATTATTAGTATCATAATCAATCACCTGTTGTTGAATAAATACCATTACTTTCTAGTTATTACTTAAAACAGTATATATAAAACAGTAGCTGTATAAAAAAATAAAATAAAAAAAAATTATAATTTATATAATTTAATTAAAAAAAATAAATGTATGCACTGGTATTTTTGGGACGGTTACATTCACTTTGGGACGGTTAAAATTGTATTTCGGGACGGTTCTGGGACGGTGGTGAAAAAAGTTAGTCTGGAGCCCTGCTGGGCGCGCTCCCTCAGCTCTGTGACCGTCAGATCAGACTCCTAAATCTGCTGCAGCAGTGCACGCCTTGCCCCTCCCCCTCACAGACCCACGTCAACAAACCATTACGGCAAGAGTCTAGTGTATGAGCAGCTCAGAGCTCCTCTTTCAACATAACTGAAGCATTAAACAAAATGACCCAGTCAACGAACTAGTCACTTTAGTTTATTAATGCATGAGGCGTTGTCTAATGTTATCTAGCTACTGATATCATCAGTTTGGCATTCGATTTCGCAGGTGCTGTCTAACTTCCTCAAACAGCCATCTCTTTCCCGACAATCCCCTCTGTGCACAAACCCTTACATATGGTAATTAAACATTAAAACACCTGCGGCTTATAGTCCAGTGCGGCTTATATATGTACATCATTAAATTTAGCTGCTGCGGCTTATATTCAGGTGCGCCTTATAGTCCAAAAATTCCGGTATATATATATATATATATATATATATATATATATATTCCTAAAATTGCTGCACTTTGTTAAAAATTGCATTGATCTGTTGGTCTGTGTAGTAGCTAATACAGGATTTTGCTGCTTAAACGTATGTATATTCATTGATTCACTCGTATACCAAAATTCATTTGAATTGAAAAATGTTGCTTTTCACATCAAATATTGATATGCGATTAAAATGTGATTAAAGTCTCAAATGAATTCGATAAACATTTTTAATAGAGTCCCACCACAAAAAAAAAAAACATGAGCCACATCTATCAGACAAATAAATAAAAAAGTCATTTAAATCTACAGTAAATGTTAAGCATGCTGACCTGCAAAAGTGTCCATAGTCTCTTTGGACAGGACAGGAGTCTGCAGGGCGAGCTCACAGATGCTGAACTCGCAGGTCAGAGGCAGGTGGGCCAGGTAGCGATGGCGGCGGCGGATATCCTGCAGGAAGACAACACAACGCACTCAATCAAAACAACATCCTGAATGGACCTGTCTCAAACCCTGCCCCTTTTCTTGATCCTCCAATCACAACTGTCGCTTACCTCGGACAAACTTGGTTTGTCCGAGGTAAGCGACAGTTGTGATTGGAGGATCAAGAAAAGAGGGCAGGGTTTGAGACAGGTCCATCACCTCCCACCACCTCCAAAGAAGCAAGTGGCACGTTAACATTTTCTCTTTACTTGCACATAGTGTGCTATGGGTGTTGAAAGAAAATATATATTGATGATTCAATCTGTAAAATTGATAACCGATATTAATGTTAATCTGTAGACCGTTTTCGCCTAAAGGTACATGCCTAAGTAAATGGAAGATTGCTCCACTTCTGCAAGGTCAATTAGCATGTTCTTGGTATCTAGGGACCGAAATATTGTGTCTGTTACTAGGCTGAGTAAATTGTAATGAAGAAAAGGAGAATATAAATTATGATTTATGATTTTTGATTTGATCAAAAATTGATACGGGTAGGAGAAAATGCTCACTGAGCTCATTCACCACCTTATTGAGATCATGTGTACAAAAACTCTAAGCAAATGAATAAAGGGAAGATGATTAAACAGAAGGATTTGTAGATACAGTAATTAATGATAATCGATTTTAATTATAAATTCATATTTGACCTTGAACTTGACCTTATTATGGCCAAATCATACATCTATGGATAGGGAAAATGCTCCTCTTTCCAATGGCAGGGTTGAATATGGATTTAATCATTTCCTTGCGATTTTTACGATAATTAGCATTTTCCGATAAATTTGTATTTCCGATAAATCGTATAAAACATCGGTAAAATGAAAATATACACTTTGACTACTGTTTTTGATAGGGTTATGGTCTTTACTCTTTGCTACAAAAAAAAATATTTAAAAACATTAACCTCTTAACATCCAAGGGCCCACATGTGGACGATTCTTTGCCGACCTCTAGTGGCTCGGGTGTGCATTTCTTTTAATACAATATATAGATAGAACAAAATCCGTTCAGCGGTTCTCGAGTTACATGCCGATATGTGAGGCGTGCACCAAAGTACGCAAAAGTACACATTACCACCCCCAACTCCCGGGGCTCTAGTTCCGCCAATCATTTGGCGATCTCAGAAATCTTTGCACAGGGTTGTAGCCAATGAGTGTGGCTTTCCAATGATACCCCATGATATGATAATTGGGGATCTAATACGGTCTCTATTGATCAATTTATGATAAAGAAAAGCAGGGTTCCCCTATAGGGGGACCTGTATGGGTTTAATCATAACGCTGTTTGAACGAATACATTGGTGTACAGTAATTGCATATACAGTGAGTAGACTTATCAATTCTCACTGACTGTACCAGTCCCTTCATATTTGTATACCCATTAATTTTATTTTGAATGAATCAAAATTTAACTACAGTCAGAATGCAAAATTTGAATGATGGATTAACTTTTTGCAGTAAGAATCAGAATTGATTTGAAGTCTTTAAGTCATTGTTGGATTGACCAGTACACATGATTGTTACAGTAAAAAGTAAACACTCCCTCATGTGGGCTAAGATCCATTTATTCATGTCCCTAGATACATTTATCCATGTCTTTCATTATCATGTCTTCATGTAAATCTCAGCCTGTGTAAATCTCAGCCTGTGTCTGTAGCTACTGTAGTGGTCAAGATATTTTTGTGACTGGAAGGCCAGTACATCTGTTGCTAAGAGTCATAGGCCCACAGACTAAAAGACTGATGAGACGACGGTTTTTGGCTGACCAGAGGAGCTAATGACAGGATCTGTAAATGCATAATATCTATGAATCAATCCATTTATCTATTGTAAGAATGTATAGACAAATATCTACAAATGTGTGTACCATTAAAGTGTGTTATTATATTGTATTAAAACAAGCAAAGGCCCATGTGTCACCATGACCACAGCCTGTCCTTCTGAAGCACCAGGAGACGGACTGTAATTCTAGATCTTCGCTATTTTAACTGTCACCATGTATAGTCGGTGAGAGCCACCTCATTCACTCCAACACCAACCAGAAATGTATAAAAGTCATTGTGATGGAAGAAGCTGGACGCACTCCTGCTGAGCCCAGAGCTGTCTCCACTCTCAGCTGTTTGTGTAAATACTTAAATCTGATTGCTAAACCCTCTCCTCATCCTTCAAGGTCCATCTAAAGAACGTAACACTCACCTCCGTGACCGTGTGTCCCTCTATCTCCACCACTGTGGCAGTGAGGGTGTCAGGGCTGGCCTCCAGGCTGCCGTACTCACGCAGCAGACAGCGTACATTCACTGGATGCAGGAACATCTGCTGACAGTCCTCAGCTGGAAGGAGGGAGACAGGAAAAATAAAAGGTTGTAAGAACTTCCAAGACAAGACACTCTTAACCCTTTCAGTGCCACGGACGACATATCTCGTTTTATCAGCCCCCCCATTGAGTGCCCACGACGACAAATATCGTTTTATTTTTTTATTAGCGATCTGAATTCATATTTCATCAACAGAGTCTCCCGTTGGTACACCAGCCCCTACAGGAGCTCAGATTGGAAAAAAAGCACCCCCTATCGTCTATCCCTGTGTAACTGCAGGTCAGTCGCTTAGACTGACCTGGGATCTGTAGATCTGTAGGGGTGGAGCCAACTGGCTCCTTGTGCTGGCGAGCAGTCTGCTCAAGAGGGATCTGATCGTGGGACGGAAATCGGCATGGAATATATATTTACAGCAGCCAATAATCAATCAATAAGCGTGATCGATATTTGGAATGGCGATCAGGAATTGGAATAATCTTTTTGGAGAACATCTGATCTAAGGTAAGGAGTCTATGTTACCAGTCTTGGGGTAATTGGAGCTGTATTCGCTGAGATAACAGCGTGTCCCCTATGTGTGATGTGGCTGTTTGGCTGTGATCGCTGATGAGGAAATACGATAATCGATTTTTCAGCTTGCATCTATAGCGTGCATACGTACACATACTATTGATAATCTAGCGTTTATTTGAAAACGATTCATAAATAGGCCGAAAAATGTCAACGTTTTTGTGTATTCTAGAATACTCCAGTAAATGTCTTTTATCATGGAATCTTTATATTTTCCTTGAAAACTAGGGCTTTTCAAAATGGTATATAACGAAAATGAACGATAAAAAAAAAAAAAACAATAAGTTTCGACAATGTTGACTGCAAACGAGTCATTGATAAGCGACGGGCAGATTACACACATAGCCATAATTTTAAACATAGATTAGGCGTTTTTAACGCTAACATTGAAGTGGATAGTGGCATTCAACGGGGTAAATCAACGTTAATCAAAGGCACTGAAAGTGTTAATACTGGGATTACTGGGGAGTTTCCTACCTTGGTAGAAATAGTAGAAGGGTCCATGCCCTACATTGGCTGGGGGATGGACTGGTTCAGCCTGGCTGGGAGGGTTCTCCTCTACAGGCTGGGCCTCGGCGAGGTCCTCCAGGACACTCCCCAGGAGGCCTGTAGGGAAGGCAGGCTCTTCTACAGGGGCCTCGGAGGGGTGCTCCAGGACACTCTCAAGGAGGCCTGTAGGGAAGGCAGGCTCTTCTACAGGGGCCTCGGAGGGGTGCTCCAGGACACTCTCAAGGAGGCCTGTAGGGAAGGCAGGCTCTTCTACAGGGGCCTCTGCCGGTAGCTCTGCCACCTCATCATCAAATGCAGAAGAGTACTGCAGCACAGGCTAGGAGGAAAGTAAAGATACAGTGCCTCTCAGTAATCAGGGCTCCCACCTATGCTGTGCGAGTGTGAATTGACCCATTTGTAAAAATAATTATAATATCATAATGGAGAATTTAAATAGTTTCCAGACTCTCCTGGTTTAGGAATCCTCCTCTCAAAATTCCAAATTACAGTAACACTGAAACAGAACAAGTTTGCAGACAGGTTGGTTGGTATGGTTACTCAAGACTCACCTTGGTACTGGTGCTTGTTATGATCACCACTTCCTCCTCAGGGGAGGCCGGCTCGTCCAAGCTGAGAGCAGACAGCTCAAGGTCATCCCCAGCACAGGCCTTCTGCTGCTTCACCTGCTTCACCAGAGCTTCCTCCCTCTCCTGTACCACAAAGACGGAAATACATTTGGTTTGATACATTTATTACATCCAGTGTCGGAGTGGACCTTGTTTCTAAATATTTATGTACGCATAAAACATTGAAAGTTGAAATAACAACATTTACACTTGCTCCTTTTGATACCTGCCTTAATGACCGACCAGGATCATTTTTCTTTGCAGTTAATGAGCCAGAGAAGCGCAACAATGAAGCATATGAGAGAGGACAAAGATCACTGGGGCCATGTAGCACCTTAATAAGTGAGGAAATCCTCCATGTAGTGCCTTTTAATAAGTGAGGATATCCTCCATGTAGCGCCTTTAACACTTTCCGTGCCGGCCATGTTTTCCTTTTTACCCCCTTGAATGCTGCCACCCACTTCAATGATAATTGGCTATGTGTCTAATCTGGCCGTCGCTTATCAATTACTTGTTTGCAGTCAACATTGTCGAAACTGATTTATTTTTTTTAATAATCTGTTCATTTCCGTTTTATACCATTTTGAAGCGATTTGCATTCATTTCTCATCAATCTAGCCTCCCGTTACCATTGGGACTGGCTTTGAGCTCGAACGGGGGAAATACCGCTCCCTATCTTCTCCCGGATGGTAATGCACCCTTTGGATTGTACTGAATGAAAATGCATGGGGAAAAGAAAATCCGGAATCCACATTTTACTCGTCAGGCATGTAACCCGAGCCGATTGCAGTCATTGTGGTCCCTCAGAACAGCGTGGAATATGTGTTTCGAGCACCCAGCATTGGATCAATAAACGCAATCGATATTTGGAATGGCGATCAGGAATTGGAATAATCTTTTTGGAGAACATCTGATCTGAGGTAAGGAATCTATTTTACCAGTCTTTTTTTTACCTTTTTTCACAGAGATATCAGCGTGTGCCATATGTGTGTGTGTGTGCTGATCAGGAAATGAGAGAATCGATTTTTCAGCCCGCTTCTCTAGCGTGCATAAGTACACATACTATCGATAATCTAGTGTTTATTTGAAAACAATTCATAAATAGGCCGAGAAATTACAACGTTTTTTGTGTATTCCAGAATATTCCAGTAAAGGGCGTTTATCACAGAATCTTTATATTTTCCTGAAAAGAAAAAGAGGGTTTTTCAAAATGGTATAAAACGGAAATGAACCGATTAAAAAACAATCAGTTTTGACAATGTTGACTGCAAACAAGTCATTGATCAGCGACGGCCAGATTAGACACATTCTATTTAATTTAAGACATAGTTTATGCGTTCACAAATATGAGAGCGCTATCATTGAAGTGGGTGCTGGCATCCAACCGTGTTTTGAGACAAGGAGGCGTGGCATCCAAAGTGTTAATAAGTGAGGAAATCCTCCATGTAGCACCTTTAATACGTGAGGAAATTAGGCCAATACAGCCAGTCCATACAAGCTCAGGTGCTTAAGTGCCAAATTAAGGTCTAAAGGATTAGTTACCTGCAAATGGCACAGGGCGCTCTGGATGAAACACGCTTGGGCGTCCTCCTCCTCCTGGCTGAGCTGAGCCTGCAGGGTGGCCTTCTCCTCAGTCACCAAAGTCAGCACCTGCTCCAATGAGGCCAGCAGCAACTTGGAGTACTGGCTGAGACACGAGTCTGCAGGACACAGGTTAAAAAGGGAGTAGCATTGAATTTCAGTGCTTAAATATTTTATTTTTTTCTTAAATAAATCTGTTTATTTAAGTATTGTACAGGCCATGACACCAAGGGCATCCCAACGTCCTGCCGGCTGTAAAAGAAATAGTTTGGACGCTTCGATTTGTCACCTGGGAGTGGACCATTGCGAGATTGCCTTTTATTGTGAGCCTGTGATCTGCTGTTAAGGCAACTTTATATGTAAAAAAAAACTTGATATTTAATTTGGCAACACTTGCAACGCCAGGGCTCTACGCTAACCTTTTCCCCAAGGAGCCCATGTGCTTCTAAATGAAAAGATTTAGGAGCACAAAGAAATTTAGGAGCACACAAAGAAATTTAGGAGCACAGTGAAAAATGTTGAAGTAACACATAATTTATTAACAAACTATTTATTACATGCATATTATACTGTGCGTGTGTATACTAAGGGATCTAAGGGAACATCTGTGCAATAGCACATACCACCAAAATCACACATTGGCCCATGCCTACTAGACACAAAATATATCGGTTGTCCAGCTGCTTTTGTATGTTGTTGTCACGATACCAACATTTTGACTTTGATACAGAATGGAATATATATACCGTACTTTTCGGACTATAAGCCGCGGCTTTTCCCCCCATTTTTCGACCCTGCGGCTTATATAACGGTGCGGCTTATATGTGGACAAAACCCGAAAATCTAAATATTGCTTTTTTTACTGCATTGAAATGTTATTATTTGTTCCCTTATTTGCCAAACTTAATACAACTTGTAAATGAGTTAATGTTATTTGTCCGACAGTATTGTGTCCCAATGGGAGTCATTCTCTGTAGAGGTGGGAACTTAAAGCTCAATATAAGAACGGCCATGCACCACCACTCACAGAATCGAGAAAGAGCAATCAATCTGTCAATCCTTTCCGTGTCCGGGCCGGGTGAGGTTTCCCGTGTTGAGTCAAATTAAGCCGCAGGCTCCACTCCTTACATATGGTAATTAAACATTAAAACACATGCGGCTTATAGTCCAGTGCGGCTTATATATGTACACATGATTCAATTTAGCTGCTGCGGCTTATAGTCAGGTGCGGCTTATAGTGCGAAAAGTACGGTATATATATTTTTTTTAAATATATTTTTTGGCCTTTTTATCGCTTTATTTATTCTACTGGGCAGTCCAGTAGAGAGAGACAGAGGAGGAATGGGAGACAGAGTGGGGGAAGACATTCAGCAAATAACGACAGGTTCGGGAGTCAAACCTATGTGGTTCGCCACTGGGGCGCCCGATGGAATATATTATTAGATGACAAGACAAGGAAAGATCTTTATACAATTATTTAATTAATATTAATTTAAATTCATATTTTGATGCATATTTGACGCAAATTCATATTTTAACATAAATAGGCAAAGATTTAATTATTCTGTTACAGCTGCTGAGCTACTATAGCTAATGTCCATCAATATCTTCTCTTTGAATGAAATAGGTTTAGGAATAAGGAGAGAGAGGATGCAAAGCATGTTACGACCATTGGACCCATTGCTCGCAGACCCGTTGCTCACTTCTCACGCATGTACCCCGAGACACTCCGAGTCATTGTGGACCATCAGAACAGCGTGTAATATGTCTTTACAGTACGTAGCATTGGATCAATAAAAGGATTGATTTTTGGAATGGCGATCAGGAATTGGAATAATCTGTTTGGATACCATCTGATCTCAGGTAAGGAATCTATTTTACCAATCTTAGGATAATCAGACCTGTTTTCACGGAGATATAAGCTTTTCCCCTATGTGTGATATGGCTGTTTGGCTGTGCGAGCAATCAGGAACTAAGAGAATCGATTTTCAGCTTGCGGCACCAGCGTGCATACGTACACATATACTATCGATAATCTAGCGTTTATTTGAAAACGATTCATAAATAGGCCGAAAAATGACAACGTTCTAGAATATTCCAGTACAGGGCGTTTATCACAGATTATTTTTATTTTCCTTGAAAACGAGGGCTTTTCAAAATGCTATCAAACGGAAATGAACCGATAAAAAAACAATCCGCTTCGACAATGTTGACTGGAAAATGAGTCATTGATAAGCGACGGGCAGATTAGACACATAGCCATAATTTAAAACATAGATTAGGCGATATTAACACTAACATTGAAGTGGTTGATGGGCATTCAAGGGGGTAAAAAGGAAAACACGGCCGGCTCTGAAAGTGTTAATGTAACGGTACACATAGAAACAGCGTGACGAGAGAGAAGTTTTTACCGGGACGAGGATGCAAAGCATTTTAGACCATTGGACTCATTGCTCGTGGAGTTTTCCTTACACATAGAAACAGTGTGACTCGTGAGATGAGTTGTCAGCTGTCAAACTCAGGACTGAATAGCTAGATGTCATAGCTTCTAACATTTACACAGCGCTGCTCTGTGTATATTATGAAATGACAATTGCGCGCTGACTACGCAAAACTATTACTCGCACACTGCTCCTAAATGATTTTTTCCAGTTCGCACAAATCTATTTTTAGGGGCAAATGCAAGTGAAATGGTCGCACTGTAGAGCACTGAGCGTGCACAAAATAGATGTATCTCATCACTGGCATTTGTGGTACATAGGGCTGAGCCCAAACGTTCAGACATTCGTTTGTTACGTTGGCATTCGAATCTTAATTAATGGGTTCGAACCTCCGCTTTTAATTTTTTTAATTTATTTTACACAAAATATATATCAGAATGTGATATATATCAGAATATCACAGTACTATGTTGCGTTTACAATAATTCGAAAGTCACACACGAACACAGACACAACACAGCCTAATCGAGATGAGGAGTCACGTCAAACATTATCAGGAAATGAATCAATCATGCAAAAAAGAGTTGAGTGACTAACACTCACCAGTCTTATTTCATAATACAACGTTTCCGAATGGACGTTTGGATTAAACCAAGTGTATGCAGTGATGCTGAACTTTCCCAGCGGAACACAAGTTACGGTATGTTATGCACGTTAAGCTATGCACGTTTAGCTTTAGATAGCAGGAGCTGTCAGCCAACAAATATGTTGTTTCAACAAATTTATTCACAAAATGTATCACCATCCAAACGTTATTGAAGCCTCCTGTGACCAGTAAGTAGGTACTACTACTCTTAATATCCGCAGCAATATGCGCTACGTTATATGCGTAAATGTGCGCTATGTGCCTAAAGGCAAGACTCAACAGTACTGAAGCAGAAAAAGTATTTAGGAGAAAGATTTTTGCAAGATTAAAAACGATGGTTTGAACGTCCGTCCGTAAAATCCTGGCGATGTTCGAATCCCAAAAACAGGCTTCAGGGACAGCTCTAGTGTTACTTTACGTTAGTTTCTCACCGGGAGAGTCTCTCTCTCTGGCAGTAAAGTGTTTCGATTCCTTTTTCAAAAGAAAATATCATTCAGATCCTTCTGTGCCACAAACCGTAGTCCCAAAATGATGATGAAGCCAACTAAGATGAGTCAGCAGGCGATAAGAGAAAAGGGCACTCATTCCCAGAGGAATCCCTCGTGGCTAAAACAAGCAAGTAGCAGAATCGTTTGACTTCCAGTGACAAAAAAGTATTAGGAGGAAATATATGGAAAGTTTGTTAAACTATATTGAACTAGCATTAGCAGATGTTTATGTATATTTTTGGGGTGGTAAATGTATGTTTAGGGATGGTTAATTTCATTGTGGGACGGTAGTTAATTTCGAGCCCCGATTGTAGATGGAGCAGATCCAGGTTGTACATCTAGACCAGTGGTTCCCAAAGTCGGGGTCGCGACCCAAAGGTGGGCCGCGAGCAGCCACGGGTGGGCCGCGAGATGATTAAAAAAAAATAAATAAAAAAAAATTGTCAGGCCACTGAACTTAGAAGCAGGACAGTGTTTCTAGTTGTATTCTATTCTATTGTATTCTAAAATGTGACTATATGGTTTTATATTAACTTAATAAATAAACAAAAGCAAAAAAATCTACTTATTTCAATGAACATTTCAAACTAAATAACAGATTATGCACATAAAACGCTGAAAACAACCGAAGCAACAATAGTATTTTAATGAGGTTATTATTATCATCATTATTATTTTGCAACAAGTTAGCCCTCTCATAAATAGCACATATAAATGAATAACTAACTTGAACTAACGTAATATGATTGAAGTGATATTTGGCTTAAAAAATCGGTCGCCTGGCAAAAAAAAAGAAAAAAAAAAAGCCTGACGATGTGCATTGGGCCGCGGCTCTCTGACGCCTTATTTTCTGGGTCCTGGCCTGAAAAGTTTGGGAACCCCTGATCTAGACAACATGACTTCTTCTGGATTCAATATATATTGAACAGCTGGAAGACAAGCATAAGCAAACTCTTACATTTCATTTCCACTAGGGGTGTAACGTTACACAAAAACCATGGTTCGGTATGTACCTCCGTTTTGAAGTCACGGGTCAGTACGGTACGTTTTGGGTACAGTGGGGGAAAGTTAGCAGAACATGGTTTTCCATGTTCTACTCGGGGGTGATGTAGTGTCAGGGATTAAAGCAAAAATAATTCTCCTGACTGAATTTTTTCAGGCCAAGTCATATTCTTATTTTAACCTCCACTGTTTTTTTTTTTAAATAGCGTTAGTGTTTTAACCCATTCTCTGCCGGGCTTATATCCATCCTAAACCATCCTCTGCCAGCGCTATTTGTCTATGGAAATGTTCACCTTCTTTGCAGGGCTATAACTTTTTAACTTGTATTGCTAAATTGACATTACTATGGCCCATTCAACATCAATTATCCATCGTTCAGGATGAAGGAACGTTTTACTTTTTCATTCACACATTCATACTAAAATACCGTCTAGAGTATAAATATGTTTTTATGGTTTTCTGCAGTATTTCATAGAATGTGAGATATAGGCATAAATGCATATATTAGATGATCAAATAGTTTGATACCGATCAACGTTATATAAAAAATTTCAACTGTACATGGTCCTAAACGTCATGACTGGTCATCTGCGGGTGAACGGAGGGGGGGGGGGGGGTCGTTTATAATTCAATGACCGACATTAAATGATTTATGTAGTATGGGTGATATATTGATCAGAGCAGTTTGTATCGAAAATGGTAAAGAAAAACGCTGAAACTCACCCCAGTCTCCTCGTACCGTTGGGCGATGAGAGTGGAGCAAACAGATCCAAATTATGGGATAGAACAAAGGATATGGAGAGGGCTTCAGCGTTCTTATTTTGTTTCAGGTAGGTGCCCTTTGGATTAAATCCGGGGTAGGATTCGCTTATATAAGAGAGGTTGAGATCCAAGGCAGCTCTACAGTTTTTAAAAAGCCTTTAATAAGTGGCTTACATTATTTAGAAAAATCTTTTAAAAGTCCAACATGTTTCGGCCTACATGGCCTTCTTCAGGGTGTTGATCGATGCGATCCATTTCCGGTTTGTATATTACTAATACACATCCAAATCATGTTGATTATCGAGTTATGGCAAAGATCCATATCGACGGTGTCTGTATTGAGCCCCGGGACAATAAGTGAGTGGCCGGACGAAAATAGGGGACATTGTGTATTCTACCAAGCAAACCCGGGTTTAACGTTACCTCTCGTGTATATCGGCTGACTGTAGTATTAGGCTAATAATAACAACAACAAACTTAACACATCAGCGATCTTGTTGTGACACTAAACTCTCCGCTTGGTGGTAAATTGGGTTGATGTCGGTTTTGTTTCATCAATAAATAAGGCAGAATACACAGTGAATCCATTCTTTTTTGTTTATTGCTTGGTTCTGTCGCAAACAAATCCTGAATGAAATGCATCCTTAGCGAGGCAGTAAAGATGGCGGCGTTCTGTTTTCGTTCAGAGGCTACAAAGTGTGACGCGTCTCTCTTCTGACCAGTCAGTGGTCTGCAATGTTTCACATGTCTTTTCTGGTACCACTTCTACCCAATAGGGTCGCTTGGAACCGAGTAGGGTATATCTGCAGAGCCGCAAGCCGCAAGCCAACTTTATTATTATGATAAAAAAACAGCGGTGACGCGGTATTCAGCCTAACTCTGCGGTGAGCGTGATGCAACAGCGATACCGCGGTAATGCGGTTATCGCGGCAGCTCTACCGACTGTCCTGACTGACTATAGACCCTACTGTTGTGGTTGTTGTGCCAGGCAGGGAGGCTGTGTGCTGGAGAGCGTGAATGCAAGTCTTGTGGCTAGCTTCTGATTGATGGCGAGCTATCACCCTTTTCCCATTACTTTGATCCATGAACTAAACGGCTTGTTATGATACAAACAAGGGACTAAACACGTTTCGCAATTATGCCACAACAACAATGGACAGTCTCCTAATGTACAGTGGGTGGGTGGTATATATTTTTTACCACCCACCCACCCACTCCTAATGTACAGTCTCCTCCTCATCATATGTATATATTTACTGTTAGGATCTCTGGGTAACAGTACTGTATATTTGCATATCGTATATGTGACAAATGTAACAGTACTATATACCTGTAAGCCATGTATGTCCCTATGTCATAAATGTCATGATGTCATGTATGTCATAAATGTCACTATGAATTGAAAATGGGGGATCCTGATGATGTAAACAAGACAAACATCTTTCTCTGGTCTGCATCCCCTTAACACTTTCTCTGCTAAACTCGTCATTCCCTGCCATGCCAATTCTGCCAATGACGCCGTAACACGTCATTGAGAGCAATATTTCAAAAATCTGTGATCGCAATCATATTTCTCCCCCGGAGACTTGAGATCTACTGTTGATCCCCTCTCAACTCTCCAACGGTTCAAGAGCGCCATCTGGTGGCCGATCGGCGGATCGCCCAAACCGGAAACGGAAGCTGGTGCTCATTCCAATTCGGTCCGATCACTCGCTAATAGTTCCGGGACTCGAGCTAGACACAATGGATAGCAATCAGTTACCAATAACTCGATAAACATGATTTGGACGTATATACTATTATACAACCTGGAGATGGATCGCATATTTCAACATCCCATAATAGGAATATTTTTGCTCCACGCTCATCGCCCAACGCTACGAGGAAGCTACGGTGAGTTTCAGCGTTTTTTAACGTGTTCGATATAAACTGCTCTAATGATCATATCACCCACACTAGATTAATCATCTTACGTTGGCCACAGAATTATAAACGATCCCCCCCCATCCGGTCAACATCAGATGATAAGTAGTAACTTCTAGAAGCACGTCCATTTGAAAAAAAAATTCTCGCGCAGATCGCTATCAAACTGTATTTGATCATCAATATAATGCATTTAGGGCTATAAATCACGTTCTGGAGAAAGCTGCAGAAAACGATACAAACATATTTATACTTTAGACTAGGCCTGCCACGATAACACATTTTGCTGGGCGATTAATTGCCCCCGAAAATATCGCGATAAGCGATATTATTGCGACCGGTTAGAGAATTTTTTTTTTAGACATTTATTTCCCCAAACTTTTATTTTGAAGCCCACCGCTCCGTCTTTTCCGGTATTTTAGACTTTTCCCCGGCGCTGCACCTGGACCCTAGTCAGCAGCCCTCACTCATGCGATGTAAACCAGGGACTCGAATACGCATGTTGTTGTTGTTGTTGTAGGATATTGATGCCAAGAGCTATCTGTAGCTACTGCTGGATGGCGTTGGGACAACGCCTCAGTGAACTATTTAGTTTACTGCGACATTTCGTAGTGACTAGTTACCTAGCCAACGGAGGTATTATGCACTGGACTATTGCTGGAGGATTTGTTGATGTCGGGAGCTATCCGTAGCTAGCCGGCTGGATAACGTTACACAATGCCTCGTGTATTAAACTAAGTGAATAGTTGACTGGGTCATTTTGTAACGGTAGCTAACGTTATCTCACGAAGGTCCCACACTGACTAGACTAACGTCACGGTGAGGCAATAGCCTCTGTTTACATGCAGGCATTAGCAGCAGCAGCAGTGCTAACTAACGTTACATAGTTACAGAAACAGAAACAGGTGGGGAGGGGGTAGCAGCAGCAGTGCGCGGTGCGCGCTGCATGTCTGTGCTGAGACAGCGAGTGAGAACTCCGCTAAAGAATTGGATCATGATTTTCGGTTTTCACATGACTATTTGATAGCCCGTCACACGGCGCTCAGACGTCTCAGTGGGAGGCGCCAAACGTAAAAACTGAGCAGGAGCAACACTATTGAGAAATGTAGTTAAGCTATGTGGCGTTGCCCCACGGAGCTGCTGTGCTCTGTAGTAAAGCCAGCGGCCCGCCTCCCAACACGGACAGTGACTGACAAGGGGCACTGGTTCCGCCTCATTAAAACAAACGCGCAAATAGCAATTAATCGCGCCCGTCAAAATCATTGCATTAATTTTAATTATCGCGGCAATTAATCGATTTATTGCTTATCGCGGCAGGCCTACTTTAGACCGTATTTTAGTATGAATATGTGAATGAAAAAGTATAACGTTCCTACGTCCTGAACGATAGATAATTGACGTTGAATGGGCCATAGTAATGTCAATTTAGCAATACAATTTAAAAAGTTATAGCCCTGCAAAGAAGGGGAACTTCTCCATAGACAAATAGAGCTGGCAGAGGATGGTATAATTATGTACATAAGCCTGGCGAAGAAAGTGTTAACAATTGTGTGTATTGCTACTGGATTTACCAGATCCAGAGTGAATGAATGAATGAACTTTATTTAATACACGAGACCCTCTTCTTGGGACCAAGTAAGGTTTCGTCGATAATCCAATGTACAGTCCCCCCACCCCACCTACCCAACCTCCTCCAATGTACAGTTTCTTCGTCAAATGTATATACTATCTTATTTAGACTATTTTTGTATCACAAACAATACTGTATTTGTAAATCTGGTATGTCATAAATGTATAGATGTAGCAGTATTGTCTATCTGTATGTCATGCGTGTCATATGTTATGATGAATTGAAAATGGGGGACCCTGATGTAAACAAGACGAAAGTATTTCTCTGGTCTGCATCCCCTTAACAATTGTGTGTATTGAGCTGTACTGTATTGTACCCATTCTGCAATCTGTTAATAAAATGTTCAATTAATCAATCAATATTTAACAGATTGCAGAATAGGTACAATACAGTATGGCTCAATACACACAATTGTTAAGGGGATGCAGACCAGAGAAAGACGTTTGTCTTGTTTACATCATCAGGGTCCCCCATTTTCAATTCATAGTGACATTTATGACACACAACATTGACATCATGACATTTATGGCATAGGGACATACATGACATACTACAGGTATATAGTAATGTTACATTTGTGACATATACGATATGCAAATATACAGTAATGTTACCCATAGATCCTGACAGAGATTATACATATGATGGGGAGGAGACTGTACATTAGGAGGAGGGGGTGGTAGAAAAAAGATATATACGGTGGGGAGGAGACAGTCTACACCAGGGGTCAGCAACCTTTTTGACATGGAGTGCCTGTTTGAAATATAGTTGTAACTAGTGTGCCTCAACAATATTCCATGCATCGTAATTTTTTTTCTCATAATCAGGTCTTTTTAATGATAATTTTTACATTATTACATCATTATTGTTATTATTAACAATATTATTATGATGGTTGCATCAACCCTAAATCTGAGTTGGTGGGGGGGGGGGGGGGGGGGGAATACAATGCAGACAAACAGCTGCATACTGTGCGACCATTTCACTCACATTTACCCATTCATTTTTGGACACATCACACACCATCGGTGTGTGTACTGTACGTGTGCTGTCATAGCTCCACCTACAGGCCTAATGGAGAACACCAGGAGAACACCAGGATGTGAATGGAGGGTGAATGTGAGGTATATCGTGTAAATAAGTTTTGATTGATCGCAAGACTACACTGTAAAAAAAAATTATAATAATAAGTTACCAGAACTTACAAATATTGAGTTCAGTTACTGTGCATTAGGGTTTTCAGTTTTCAATCCATAATAAGTTAACAGAAAAATAAGTACACAACCACATTATTTCAACCTAATAAAACTATGTTTATTGTCATTGTTTTAAGAACACAAGTTGACTTGGTAATACTCACATTTTGAGAAAAAAGAAATTGCTTTTAACACTTTGGCTGCCATGGGTTAAATTAATGATATACCATAGATTGCCAGCGCTATTTGTCTATGGAGAACGTCCCCTTCTTTGCAGGGCTATAACTTTTTAAATTCTATTGCTACATTGCCATTATTAGGGCCCATTCAAAGTCCTATATGTATTGTTCATTGTGTAGCAACGTTAAACTTTTTCATTCACATATTCATAGTAAAGTATGGTCTAATGTATAAGTATGTTTTCATCTCTTTCTGCAACTTTCTCCAGAACGTGATATATAGCCCCAAATGCATTATATTGATGATGAAATACAGTTTGATGGCAATCAGCGCGATATAAAAAATTCCAACTAGACGTACTTCTAGAAGTTACTACACGTCATCTGATGTTGACCGGATGGGCGAGGGGGCGTTTATAATTCCGTGGGCAGCGTTATACCAATCATCTAATGTGGGTCAAATGTTGATAAAAGCAGTTAGTATCGAAGATGGTAACGTTACACGCTGAAACTCACCCCAGTCTCCGCGCGCCGTTGGGCGATCATCGTCGAGTAGAAATTTTATCATTATGGGATATATTATTACCCGGTCCATCTCCAGCTTGTATAATGGTATATACGTCCAAATCATGTTGTTTATCGAGTTATTGGCAATCGATCGCTATGTAGAGTGACGAGCTAGAGTGCCGGAACCTATCCAGAGTGGCCGGAAGCAATAGGGCCGACCAGCAAAACCTCTACTGCGCTTCCTGTTAAGCAGTTGCGCCGATCGGCCACCAGATGGCGCTCCTGAACCGCCAGAGAGCTCAGTGGGTCCTGCTGGTGAATCTCAGGCCAGCGGAGGGGGAATATGAATCCGATTCCAGATTTTTGAAATATTGATATAAGGACGCTGTACAGCGTCCCCCGGCAACTTTAGCATCGCCAGCAAAGACGTTGTAAATCGTTTTTAGGCAGTCAAAGTGTTAACATGCGCAATGTTCAATGAAATAGACAAATTAATAATAAAATTTGTTGATTAATCCAACTGGTCAGAATGGTGACCGTAATAATGTTTTTGTTATAAGACTCTGCAAATGTTACTGAATGATGTAGCAATGTATTTCCAGCTAAATTGAAATAATAAACAAATAAAGGGTCTCAATTAAATATGTGGTAGTAAAAAGAACCTGTGGGAGGATTTCAACAAGATAAATGCGACAACAGTGCAGAATATTTCACTATAATATTTCAAAGCAGGACTTCCGGTTTGACGACAGCATGCGACGGTCGCATTGGTCACACGCTCCGCTCCAGTTTGTTAATTTAGCTTAAAAACCTACTTTTTACAACACTAATGTGTTTAAACCTCGACGTATATATTAACTAAGACCTTCAACTAACTATATCAACAGGAAAAATCAACATGCCAGCAAAGAAAGATACTACAAAGAGCCGTGAAGCAGACACTCCAACGGTAGAAGCTGCGGTGACGCGCTCTACTGTGAAGGAGAAAGCGGACGCGATTGAGAATAAAAAGTTCGACAATCCCATGGATTCCAACGTTCCTACGACCTCATCCGAGACAGACTGAATGAATGAATGAAAACTTTATTTAACAGATTGCAGAATGGGTACAATACAGTACGGCTCAATACATACAATTGTTAAGGGGATGCAGACCTGAGAAAGACGTTTGTCTTGTTTCCATCAGGGTCCCCCATTTTCAATTCATATAGACATATATGACATACATGACATACAGATAGTCAGTACTGCTACATCTATACATTTATGACATACCAGATTTGCAAATACAGTACTGTTTGTGATACAGAAGGAGTCAAGAAAAGGGAGTATATACATTTGACGTAGAAACTGTACATTGGAGGTTGGGTGGGGGGGGTTGGGTACATTGGGATATTGACAACCATACTGGGTAATTTACATTGGAGGTGGTTGGGGGGGGGGGGGGGGGGCGGGGGGCATACTGTATAAACAAGTAACACTGTACATTGAGGGGGGGGGGGGAGGAGACACTGTACAAACAAACACAATTGTACATTGAACTATTGACAAAACCATACTAGGTAAATGACTGTACATTGGAGGGGGTTGGAATGATTGGGTTAGGATATTTACAGGGGCCAGTGTTGAATTGCAGTCTCCCGTAGGTGTCCCTTGAGAGAGGTTTTGAAAGTGGGTAGTGATCCACATTCCTTTACAGCTTTGGGTAGGGCGTTCCACATTGATGTGGCATAATTGCGAAACGTGTTTAGTCCCTTATTTGAGACATGGAGAATACTTCACCCGATTTCAAAACGCTGACCACTCTGATAAAGATCTTAACCGGCAAGGTTGATAATGTTGATGCCAAGGCTGGTAATATAGCTAGAGCTGTTGAGAGAGCCGAAGCTAATGCTATCGCATTTAAGTTAGCTATAGAGGCTAAACTTGATGACATCAGGGCAGAGGCTGTAGTACAATCCGATCGCATAACGGCAGTTGCAAATACTGTGAACGAATACTCACTGAAACAAGAGGTGAAGAATAAGGATCTATATGAGAATATCGCCGTATCGAAGGAGATGCAAGTGGGGGACAAACAGCTTTGGCAGATGATCCAGGACAACAAAAAGGAAAACATGGTCAGATTGCTCTAAATCGAACGTCACGCCCGCAGATTTAACATCCGTATAGTGGGTTTGGATGAATCAGTCAAATGCACAGATGCCACGTTTGCTGCAGTGCTAGTCGAAATCCTAGGTCCTGAAATCCTACCTACAGAACAGATAGTGGACAAACGCTACAGAATAGGCACCGTAAACTACAACAACAAAGAAAGAGTGATCATTGCTAGCCTACGGGAAACTGAAACAAGAGACACGATCATCAGGGAAGCACGCAAGAAATGGGGAAAACTGATATATAAAGGGAAAAAAAGTGTGGTTCTATGAGGACATGTGCAAGGAAGCCATAACTCTACGGGCCCGCTACAAGGATGTGGTACATCAGCTCTATGAGAAAGGTCTCCACACCGTCCTACGTTATCCAGCTAATCTTTCCATTGTGGAGGGAGAAGGAAAAAGATTCGTGCTACGTTCGCTTGAGGCGACAGAAGATTCCATGAATACAAAAAGTGGATGACAAGATTCATCTTTTTTGGATAACTTTGCAATCGCACGGACATCAAAAACGGCATCATACAAGCTTTTGACAACATTGAGGTATAAGTAATTTAATATAAAACGCTAAACACTATAGATTCATGGTAATATGCTGGTCATGATTTGATACGGACTATTTTGGAACATTGTAGAATTTTCTATTTTCTTTTTTTACTTGAAGGCTATGAGTCATAATGGAATATACTGGAATACACTGGATTGATATTGTTCTATGACACGAGGACTGTACTGGAACATTACAACAACAATCTGCAAGTCATGAGCGGCTGACAGCATTCTGGAATACAATGTTTTTTTCAATGATGGCCCCGGAAAATAACAACGATATGAGACTTGGTCATGAAATAGATGTGAAAAACAGCGACCACCAGAACAGATTAATGATCACTCTTGACGGGGGACGATCTGCATACAAGTATTTAAAAACCTCCTTGTTATCTAGATGTGTAAACATGCAAAGTTATTTTTTAAGTAGTTATTCCCTGATTTTATGGGTTTCGATAATCTAATTCTAAACATCGTTATTTCTTATTCTTCATTTCTTTATTTCTGAAAAGTTCTAACCAATACATGTTAGTAGAAGGTTAAAAAAAAATTAAATGAGTATACTAATTGAGGTATATATTTTTCATTTTGTTTAATTACATTAACGGGAGAGTGGCTTGGCCACAGGTGACATTCTATTAAATTAGAATTAAAAGTTTAGATTCTATGGTATACATAGGAAAGTTTAGGATAAATTGCTCATTCTGGGCTGACCGGAGGGCCTGTAGCTGTTCCGCAACTGTAGCTATTTCCGGGGTAGGCCTGATTGGCCCCGACAGGCACGTGACCCGCCGCGGCCACGCCCCGCGGCAGCCTCAGGACGCGGCAACGAGGCTGCTGTGGTTCACAGGCGCTTTCCGCCTTCAACGCCGCCCGCAGGTCGGCAGTCATGCAATCATTTAACATTTGAAAGGCATACATTGTTGTATGAAATAAAATAGTATAGAGACATATGTACAGCGTCGCGATCGCAGTCATAATAATCGCGCCGCAGTCGGCAGTCATGCAATCATTTATCATTTAACATTTGAAAGGCATACATTGTTGTATGAAATAAAATAGTATAGAGACATATGTACAGCGTCGCGATCGCAGTCATCAGTCATAATAATCGCGCCGCAGTCGGCAGTCATGCAATCATTTATCATTTAACATTTGAAAGGCATACATTGTTGTATGAAATAAAATAGTATAGAGACATATGTACAGCGTCGCGATCGCAGTCATCAGTCATAATAATCGCGCCGCAGTCGGCAGTCATGCAATCATTTATCATTTAACATTTGAAAGGCATACATTGTTGTATGAAATAAAATAGCGGGGAGAATATGCTCACGCGAGCGGCATCGCTGAGCTCTGGTGACGGTCTTATTGGGGCTTATGCCGAGAACAGCAGTAACACAACATTGCAACTGTTGTGTTACTGCTTTCTGACCGAATTAGTCATTCATTTGTCTAGCACAGTCTCTAACAGTGTAACAGTAAGAAGCATTTTGGATAAAAGTATTCTGTACTTCTGTATGACAACAATGTATGCCTTTCAAATGTTAAATGATTAAATATACAGCGAAATCTACGCTCTCGCCTCTCATCCTGCTTTCGCCAACGGCAGCGATGTGAAAGGCGAAGCGAACTCCAGCAGTAGCGCGCTTGCCGCTGGGGCTGCGGCGGGGCGTGGCCGCGGCGGGTCACGTGCCTGTCGGGGCCAATCAGGACTACCCCGGAAATAGCTACAGTTGCGGAACAGCTACAGGCGACCGGCGGTGCAGGATAGGAAGGAGTTGTACGCGAAGGAGGTATCAAATAGGTACCTTGTACGGCTCTTTAAGGGAGGGGGGATCAGGGGTTTATTTGTATATATGTATGTTTTTATGCTCGGCTCTCAACGGGACCTCAATAGTAGGATGTAAATCCATTGTGAATTCGCACTCCAGAAGCATTACCAACAACTACAAAACAACATGTATAGATTATGGCTATAATTATCGGGCCGATATCAGCAATTATGACGTCATCCCGATAAACCCGATAACATTATTAATAGCTCCGATAATATAATATATTTTTTGGTAAAAAAAAATGCGGTGTGGGTGAATTGGAATGAAGTGCGTTTGTTTTGACTGTAGGCTCCTACCGTTTTGTCAGTACTGTGGTACGACTGACATCGTGTGGTTTAGGAACAGGGCGTTTTACACAAATCCAGCGCTCCCTTTCTTGGCTGCGACGTAGCCACGCAAGTTAACGTTAACAACTAACTTAGAAGCCCACGACGACGCGAGGAGCTAAGCAAAGCTAGCCCCTTTCGTGGATGTGATGCAACCCTTGGTTGAATACGCAGTCACTTATTGCTCCGTAGTAGCCAGGTTAATTTGCACCACCAAGGACTGCTTAAAAGCTAGCGGCTTGAGCCCTTCTGCGGTTCCCTCGGTCTTCGACAGACAGACCGGCGCATGCAGTTCAGCGTCGCGGAGCATTTAGCCTGCTGGCTACCTAGCTCCACTTCAACCAGCATCGGGAGCTCCAGCAGCTTGTCGATGTGCTAATAGCCTCAGCAAGCTAACGTTAGCTGGCTCTAGCAGCTTGTCGATCTGCTGGAGCCAGCTAACGTTAGGTTGCTGAGGATATTAGCACATCGACAAGCTGCTGGATCTCCCGATGCTGGTTGAAGTGGAGCTAGGTAGCCAGCAGGCTAAATGCTCCCGACGACATCAACAAGCTGCTGGAGCCAGCTAACGTTAGCTTGACTGGTTGCTGGCTAACTAATGAAGCTACTCGTCCCGGGAGATAACCGCGTTGCCTGGCTGGTTGCTGGCTAACTAATGTAGCTACTCGTCCCGGGAGATAACGGCGCTGCCTGGCTGGTTGCTGGCTAACTAATGTAGCTACTCGTCCCGGGAGATAACGGCGCTGCCTGGCTGGTTGTTGGCTAACTAATGTAGCTACTCGTCCCGTGAGATAACGGCGCTGCCTGGCTGGTTGCCCTTCTGTCAAACTTCTTTAATTTAGCAAACGACTCGTCAATAGGTACAAGCGTGCTCGCGCCGTCGTCGCGGGCCCCCAACACCGTGGCGGTGGTGATGCCGCAGGTGACCCGTTGTTGTGGTGGTGATGTGAGGTGGTGATGTGTCCACTCAAAGCCTCTTTTTCAAGGCTCCGCTTTGAAAAAAGAAGAACAAAAAGCTTTGAGCGTCTTAGGTTGGATGCACCACAAGCTGTTGACGGATTGTGAATTTTCATTTGGAAAAATAAATATAGTCACTTTATCAGTCAAAACTGTTGTCTTGGCTTTTGTTTCTGTTGTCTGGTTAGGTCACATTTAAGTTGGTGTTAAGGTATTGTCCTGGGAAGTCTTTTTATGTATTATTATTGTATTGTGATAGGTTTTGTTTCATGTTGAAAAAAAAAATGTTTGATCAAAAAAAATATACATTAATTTTTTTTTAATAATACAATAAATATCGGTTATCGATATCGGTTATCGGCTTGAGGAGCATAAAGTTATCAGTGTCAAAAAAGCAATATTGTGCATCCCTAGTTTGAATATAATGATCTGGAATACTGGGGGAATAAATAATCAACATAAACGTAAAAGCGTGCTCACACTGATGAAAAACAAACCGGTTGACGTGGCTCTTCTAAGCGAAACGCACATTTTAGTGGAAGACAAAGCTACGTTAGCGGACAACATATACCATAACATTAGTCACTCTTCCTTTGGAACGAGAACCTGTGGAGTTGCTATAGTCGTGAAACGGAAGTTGAATATTGAATTGAAGGGAGTATGGTCTGATGCAGATGGTCGGATAACCATAGCTAAGATTGTATACAGGAATAGGAAAATAGCGTTGGTAGCGGTATATGCCCCCAATTTGTACGAAGCTAATTTCTACACTACACTCACCAGAACAATGTTAGACCTTCCTGAATACTCATTTATAATTGGTGCGGATTCTAATGCCATTTGGGATCCTGGGATGGATAAATCTTATCCCACCTTTTCCAACGAACAAAAAAATGAATCTAATGCGTTAAAGGATTGGTCGAAGAATACAGGTGTAAATGATCTATCACTCAACCCCACGACCCGGAAGTACTCTTGTCGATCTACAAGACATAACACACTTTCCAGAATAGATTGTTTTTGCATCCCCGAGACTATTTGATAACTATGACGTGGAAATGGTACCCAATGCATTATCGGATCACTTATTTACTCCTAAAAGGATCATTTGGTATACTGTCATCCCGAGCCCCAAGATGGCGATTTAACTCGATATTGCTGAATAACAAGGAATTCATTACACAACTCAAAGAAGCTCTTTCAGTATTCCTACTGGAGAATGCGAAATCGGTGCCGGACCCCAGAATATTATGGATGTCGGTAAAGGGATTGATCAAGGATTTTACCGGGTGCTTTTCCTCCAAAATACGCAAGAATCGTTGCTCAAAACTGGCAGGGCTGGAAACGCTTTACTCTACGTTATTTTCTTCCTTACAATACAACTACTCGGTTCGACTGGAAACTCAAATTAATGTGTTAAAAAAAGAGATTAATGCCATTTATAAACAACAATCTGAAGTACAAATACGTAGCACAAGACAACAGCATTACTCTCAAGGTTCTAAACCAAGTCACCTACTAGCTATGCGATTAAGAGTCAACGCAAAATTTGCAGATATAACTACAATTAAAGCACAACAAGGACTTGTTACAGACCCTAAAAAAATCAACGAGACATTCAAAGAGTTCTACTCCAACTTGTATAAATCAGAAACGACCTTCGATCAAAACAAAATGGGCACACATCTTAATCAAATTAACCTCCCTAAACTATCAGAGGATGACGCTAAACAGTTAGAAACACCCATCACACTAGATGAACTCAGGGAGGCCATATCTGAAATGCAAAGTGGTAGGGCTCCTGGAAGAGACGGTATCCCACCAGAAATGTATCTCTCGTGTTGGGACGTAATTGGACCCCTATTACTTAATATGATTTTATACTCAATCAAGGAGGGGAACTTCCATAAGAACGACAATATTGCACTCACAACAGTCCTCCTTAAAAAAGACAGACCCCACCGATTGCGGTAGTTATAGACCCTTAAGCCTCCTCGGAACAGATATCAAACTGTACTCTCTAAGGCATTAGCCATCAGACTTCAAAAGCATATGACGTCTTTAGTTCATCCGGATCAGACTGGCTTCATAAGAGGCCGCTTGATCACGGATAATATAAGACAATTACTACACGTACTAGATGCCAGCAAGGATGACACCACACCTAAGGCGATGCTGTCCCTGGATGCGATGAAAGCTTTTGATAGGTTGGAATGGTCTTATCTATGGGCAGTATTAGAAAGGATGGGGTTAGGAAAAGGATTCATTGATATGATTAAAGTATTATACCAAGACCCATCGGCCATGATTACAACAGGTATAATCACCTCCGAAATCTTTCCGGTATCACGCTCTTCTAGACAGGGTTGCCCTCTTAGTCCCGGACTATTCGATTTATCATTAGAGCCTTTAGCACAATATATAAGACAATCCCAATCCATAGAACCAATCGCAATCAAGGGCACACAACATAAAATTTGTTTATATGCGGACAACGTAATACAGTTCATGCAAAACCCTAACACCGCAATGCCTCATCTTCTCAAGTTGATTGATGACTTTGGCAATCTATCGGGATTTAGGATAAATTGGCCAAAGTCGGCTTTCCTTCCACTTAATGCCCCTGCAAAAAATATACTCCTTCCAGAAGAAATACCAATGGTTAAACACTTTAGATGTTTGGGAGTTGAAGTATTCCCTACTATAAGCCAAACTGTGAAGTACAATTACATAAAAATCCAAAATAAGATCAAATACGACTTTGACAGGTGGTCAAAACTTAAAAACTCAGTACAGGCATGGGTATCAATAGTTAAGATGGATGTCCTACCTAGAATCAACTTCATTAGCTCAATGCTACCGTTACCCCCTCCAGATGGTTACTGGAAAAAATTACACTCTACCGCATACAAATTTATTTGGAATAACAAACCACCACGTATAAAAAGATCCACCGCACAGAGAAACAAAACCGACGGAGGTATGGCATTTCCAGATTTTTACCACTATTTTAAGGCGTACACTTTAAGACCACCGACAACCTGGTTTGATCCCCAAGCATCAGTATCCTGGAGAAATTTAGAAGTAAATATAGTAGCACCACATAGACTGCAGGACATAGTATACACCAAATTATCAATTAAGCAATGCGAATTGAAATTTGGCCCCATTATTACTCATGCGATCCGGATATGGCGTGAAACACAAAAAAAATATTCGAACCCACATAAATGGCATAATCATACTCCCCTATTCAATAACAATGCACTCCTGATTGGAAAACGACCTATAAGATACCCTAAATGGGAAAAGCAGGGCATACACACATTAGGAGACGTTTTCAACAAACAGGGTTTTTGTAGATATGAAGAAATACATAAAAAATGTAATCACCAGTTCCACATATTATTTTTACGCACAGTTATTGTTATGTTTGAAGGCTCATGGAGTCCCATTAAGGATACCAATTGAACACCACAGATACCACAAATTCTTCTATGAAAGAGACATCGAGAGGTTTTGTATCAGATTTTTATCATCAATTACTAACGTCCTCGTATGGAATCCTCCACCTAGACTCAGTCTGGAGGAGGGATATACCAGACCTGGAAATAAATTTTGATTGGCAAGAAGCCTGGGCAAACGTTCGACTTGCGTCACGTAACCCGGACCATCAACAAATCAATCTTAACTATATTCATAGGACATACCTGACTCCTATAAGATTGAACAGAATGGGACTTAAACAAGACTCCAGATGCTCCTTATGTAAAAATGGGGATGAGGGTACATTTATGCACATGTACTGGGATTGCCCACCAGTTAAGATATTCTGGAAAGAAGTGTACCAGCAATTATCAAATTTCTTAATTCTGAATATACCTGTACACCCCCCTGTATTGCTGTTGAATGATGTTTTTGAGTTTGCAGTCCCTATACAGCTAAAGAGATTAGTTTTATCTGGTATCACAGCGGCTAAAAAGCTGATAGCATCACGATGGTTTCAACCGGAAAAAATTTGCCGGAAGGTTTGGATTCTTACATATCTCGATGCGATTTATCTAGAAATATCTACAGCAAGAATTTTGGGTGTCAGTGAATCCAAAATTGCAATGTGGTTAGAAGTGGTGGAGAGAATAAAAGCTAGCATATGAATTGTAGTGCCTGGGTAGGAGCGAATGATAATGGATGGTTTATCCAAGTGGGGGTCCGGGGGGGTGGGGGAGCAAGCGAGAGCATATGTGTGTAGGGTATTAGATGTATATCTCGTATAATACATTTATTTAAATGGTGATTTCATTGGATGTGTACTATTAATTAATGCTTGTATATCTCATTTTATGTTGTTATGTTTATGTGTATGTTTAAAAAATAATAAAAAAAGAATATAAAAAAGAAAATATTTCAAAGCAAAAAAGAAAAGAAAAGATTAATGATGCCCCCTGTGCCTATGAAAATGCCCCCGCGTGCCTATGCAGGCACGCGTGCCTAGGGTTGCCTACCCCTGGTCTACACAGATACACCTGTGTGATGTTGCTACCGAGTTAAGCTAACTTATACTCACAACCACAGCAGGGGACTCACGTATTGTACTGTGAAGTAACACGACAATGACAAATGTGTTGTTCCTGTTTTTCTTTTTGACGTAGTTGCGGAACACTGAACAAGTTAACTCACCACTACAGCCCCCAGTAGCCTAGCCAGTCTCTTGAAACACCGCTATCTTCAAACTTCCATTCCTCTCGAAACTTTTTGTTGGGTGGTGCCGCTCATCCTTTTCGTCTGAGAACACCGCGGTGGGTTTTCTTTTTAGTGGCCGGCTTACTCCTTCCATTTAACCAACGCTATTAAACGAACGTTAGCTAATCAGTATAGCAGCGTTACAGTGCAAGCAGCTACTAAGAATGTGGTGGCTGTGACGTCGGTAAACAAGGAGAGTTGACGCGCGAGGCTGCAAAAAAATGCGACTGTCGTAAAACCAAAACACACCGCAGTTTAATTATTTTACATGACTATTTTGTTACCCTGCCATGTGGCGGACAGACCTCTCAGACCTCGCAAATGTCACTCGCCCAATAGCCTCCAGCTGCAACCGCGGAGCGAGCAGCGTAATCCTGTCTCTCAAGTCGCTGAGTGATGACTGCTTGGCGCGGCCCCGGTAGAAAAAAATTCCCTTTTTCATGATATTTGGCGCCTCTGATTGGCTCAATTTTGTTTCAATCTATATGCATCTACAAATCATATTATACCAGGTAGCCAATTCCGTCAGACTGCGAATCAAATTGACGGATCTCCCAATCAAATTGATGAAAATCCGTCTAGAGGCGGAACGCTTTAATGCCCGTGTAGTCTGCAGTTACTGTTAAGTAGAGCTGTCAACGAATATTCTATATTCAAATTAATAAATCGCCATAATTTTTTGTTTTGTTGTTGTAACATTTCATTGTGAAAATTAGGGGTGTAACGGTACACAAAATCCACGGTTCGGTACGTACCTCGGTTTTGAAGTCACGGTTCGGTATTATTTTCGGTACAGTGGGGGGGGGGGGGGGGGGGGGGGGGTGAATAAAAAAATTAGCTTTTCATTTATCTATTTATTTATTGAACTGTATTAAACAATATAAAACAAATTGGCCATAATTTACTGAGCAAACTAATGCTTACTGCTGTAACCTACTAATACCACTTAAAGTAAATCTGAAGATTATTATATAGCAGATGCCTTGGACAACTGTAGTGTGTGTTTGTTTATACAGAGCCCCTTTCATGAGCAAGTCCTGCTTGAATACAGGGGCAGGGCTTGCTACAGTCACGAAAGGGGCTAGTTTATAGAGCTGGTATGACTTGCTGGCTGAAATACGGACGAGAGGGAACTAGGTAGCGGGGCTATATTACTTTTAACATGTGCTTAAACCCAGTGTTCGACAACGGAGTATGGTCGCAGATCTGCTGCTATAAAAACACCTATGGCGTTTGTTATTGCTTTGGCCAGGTCTGAATTAATAGCAAGATGCTGCTTTGGAGCGGGGAGCTGGGTTTGCACTAGGATCCGTTTCTTCCGTGTGATATTCACATTCGGGTGATGCCGTTTCAAATGTGTGATAAAGTTTGCGATAAAGTTGAACAATGACATGGCTCTGGCTGGTCAGTTAGTATTGCACTCGACATACGGGCTAATATGCTATGCTGAATTACAGCTATCGTTCAGTGTAGCTGCGCGCTGCGTGGGAGGAACAAACATCCGGTTAGTTGTGCACGTTATATTAGGGCCAGGGGGATTTAAGTTCCGCAAAAAAAGGTTCCATACCGTTGCAATCGTTGGGTGCACAGCGCGTACTGTACCGGAGGACCACATTGAGGCAGTACAGTATGTATCTGCGTACCGTTACACCCCTAGTGAAAATGTATATTAGATTGTGAAAAAATCGAGCTCTGGCTTGTCGTTTGCCATACTATGAGGCTATGCCAAATTACAGGTAATCTATCAGTGGGTTGAACAAACCACATCCGGCTCTTTGCGTAAAAATAAGTTATATTTTGGGAAGGGGGTGAATGTGGGAGTTAATCAAGTTCCACACGTGCGTTCCATTAGTGGTTAAAGTAACGTTGCATTAATTCGGTACACAACAAATACTGAACCGAAGGTCCCTTACCGAAACGATTCGGTACGAATATGTGTACCACTACTACACCCCTAATTTCCACACAATCACCAGACGCTACGCTAAAGCACTGGGAAGCACAGCCAAGTTTAATTTCAGGGCCCAAGGACCATTCATACCAGCTTCAGTGATCTGGTCTATTTCTCCACAAGCCATGAGCGCTTCTAAATGTGATGAGCAGAATCTTTTGTTGACCGGCACAAAGAAATAGCTCCTGCTGGCTCCAGAATTGACCTCACACCGCTTCGGCATCCTGTGTGTGCCTGGTGTTCCGTCTCCTAAGATCTATAATGGCAACAGGACCAATAAGCGGTGCATGTCCATCTTGCCATGACTCACCTCCAAAGCGAATCGGTTCCTCCACCTTCACCCAGTGAGAGCTTGGCATAGCAACCAGAGTTCCCTTTTCCCTCCGCATCAGGCGCATTGTGATGAGGTCACCAACTGCATACTGCCTGGTCTCCATAGCAACCACACTGCAACGAGACCTCAACTGTCACAAAAGACTCTTGTGCCATAGAAAGCCAACAGAAACCCGATTCAAGCAATAGTTAAAATTCAATCTTAATAAGCTACCTTTTCAGGTCGTCAGTATTCACAGCCTCGTAGCAGATGGGACACTTGGACCAGCTCTTGTCACCTAGAGACAGGTAGTGCAGCATACACGGCCAGCAGAAGATGTGTCCACATCTAGTGATGTGAGCTGCCACCGGAGGGTAGAGGCAGATGGGGCAGGAGGGCACCTCATGGCTGTAAATGCGCTACAAGAGTGCATGTATGGTTTGGGTCATTATGAAACTTGAAAATCGCTAAGCATAGGTAAATTTACCCTTGTGAAAATCAATGCAATTTATTTTCCCTAATGTTACTGTATTACTTCTTTTTTTTTATCCACTTTTTCTCCCATTTTCTATATTTTCTCCCATCCCAATTTCGTATCATCCAATTCAACCCTCCCCTGTCACGAACGCTGTTTCTTGCCTCCCACAAGCCGGCTGCAATGTGGACTAAGTCATACATAGCACAAGTCCCCTCCGGTACTTGAGGTAACAGCAGTCGCATCTTTTCACCTGCGCAGCTCGATCTCTCAGTGGCGAGGAGTAACGTGTGGGAGGCTCACGCTGCCCCCGGCACTTCCTGATTCTACTGCGCAGGCGCACCAACCGACCTGTAGGAGTCGCTGTCCACAACGCCCGATCCCCACCCATCAGTTTCCCACCCCCTAATACGGCCAATGTGTATTAGTATGAACGACCAGCTAAACTGAAAGCAATGTGGAGCGCTGGGCTCGAACAGGAAAGCCCAGCGTCTCCGTCATTCGTGGCGAGCGCCTTGCCCACTACGCCACGTAGCCGCCCAATGTTACTGTATTACTATCAGTGTTGGGACTAACGCGTTACAAAGTAACGCGTTACAGAAACGAAGTTACTTTTTGCCGCAACTAGTACTCTAACGCATTACTTTTGAAATTCAGTAACGCTACTTACGTTACTGAATGGTTTGTTAGTTCGTTACTGCGTTCTTTTTATGTAGATTCATAGCGAGCGTCCTTATTTCGCCTGCGTTTGTTTTGTTTACTGTAGACTGAAAGGCGCTATATAAAACGAAGTATTATTATTATTATTATTTCTTTCCGTAGCCTCATTCTGGTTTCGCACTTCTGATTGGCCACTGACGTTCTGAAAGAAATAGGCGCTCTCTACAGTAAACAACAAGAGGACGCTCGCTATGAATCTACATAATAAGAACGCAGTAATAATAACGAACTAACAAACCATTTAGCAACTACTTGGAGAGATAATTAATATACAACATGGAAACGAGATAAAGAACATGTTTGAAGGGCTGCTGGAGTCAACTGGACTAACGTTACATCTCGACCACCGCAGACTGGTGACGGTGAGTGCAATGTGTTCACTGAAACTCAAGATCAACGGATTTTGACTGTACTTAATCTGCCAGGGAATCTCATAATACTAATCAAACAATATAAATATAGTCCTTTCATGCACAATTGATATCCTAACTATTCTAACGTTGCAATGCTTTGATAACAACGCTGCAAGATGGTTATGAATGAATTAATGAATGGATGAATGAATGAATGAATGAAAACTTTATTTAACAGATTGCAGAATGGGTACAATACAGTACGGCTCAATACATACAATTGTTAAGGGGATGCAGACCTGAGAAAGACGTTTGTCTTGTTTCCATCAGGGTCCCCCATTTTCAATTCATATAGACATTTATGACATACACAACATACATGACATTTATGGCATAGGGACATATAGGTATTTAGTACTGATACATTTGTGACATAAGCGGTATTCAAATATACAGTACTGTTACCCCTAGATCCTGACAGAGTATATACATATGATGGGGAGGGGACTGTACATTAGGAGGGGGTGGGTGGGTGGGAGAGAAATATACATACAGCGGGGAGGGAATATATAATGAAACGCTCTAGACCACATTGCTTAGCAGAGTTCGGTGATGTGAATGGAAACTGTCAAGTTGATCAACCGATTTTGAGTATATGGGGCATGGGACTTGAGCAATTTATTTTTTTTATTTTTTTTTAAATAACTAAATAGTTACTTTTCACAGTAACTCATTACTTTTGGGTGTAAGTAACTAGTACAGTAACGAAGTTACTTTGAAATGAAGTAACTAGTAAAGTAACTGAGTTACTATTTTTCAGTAACTAGCACAACACTGATTACTATACTACAAGCTTCAAATTTGCGCAGCAACCGGGAGTACCCAGGAGTTAACAAGTGCACCCAACTGAAGTAAAGTGTAGCGTAAAGTCTCTGGAGTAAAACCATTTTGTATTTCCCACCCCCTTTACAACATCAATGGCAGTTTGAATGGCGTTGAGTAAGATGAGCAGATATCAGCTCAAATACACACCTACGAACACAAAATGTGTTAAAGACAGGGGCAATCTCCAGTAATGGTGAGCAGTGAACATTTTAGATAAATTGGGGTAGTGAAGGGAATGAAAATGTATTTCACTCACCACTTGCTGCACCCAGTCCCAGTTAACCAGTGTGTCTGGGTCAGTGAAGTGAGCCTTGTAGTCCTGGTCATCAGTCACCACGAACTGGCAACTGAAGGAGGAAGAAAATTGTATTTATTCTGTTCATTTATTTTATATGATACTCATCAATAAATATTGTATGGAGGGGGAGCTCACTTAGCCTGCAGGAAAAGCTCCTTGTTGAAGGGCTTGTGTTTGTGGCCCCACTTGTTGCGGCGGCCCCAACAGGAATGGCCTTCTCCGACGCCACCACTACCCCCGCGGGGTTCAAAGGTGAAGTTGAGCAAGTGGTTCAAGCTTATCTTCTTGGGTCCAGCATACTGAGCCGGGCTAAACTCCGCCCGGCGCGTCTCTGCTACCTGGAAAGAGGATATGGATCTGTAACTATACGACCTCTGTATCGCTCATGCCTAGTCTTTTAATTACACTGAAATTAGCCATACCCTACAAATGCTCACCTCTTCACGTCGTCCTCCACCCATAACGTCATACTGCCTTCCTCCACCTCTCTGGGGGGGTCTCTTGTCAAAATTCTTGCTTTTCTGTGTATTGGTGCGACGAGGGCCTGGGAAGCTGTCACTCTTAGGAAGCGTGGGTTCGCGCTTGCGACTGTAGCGCTTGGAGCCGCCATTGTTCTTACCGTCTGAAAAGAGACAATCAGTTATGAGGGCTGTTCTCAGCTAAAGATAGTTATTTCAACAAATAGTTCCCTTGACTGATCAATTAGTCTGCAAAATTACATTCCCACATGCAACACGGTAGGCAAGGCACCCTGGTCTAGAAATGCAGGCTTCAATCTATGTTGTTTAGTCTATCTGTTCAGTACTGGTCAGCACTGTTTCAAGAAGCACAATGAGCTCTTCTTCTTCTTTTGAATTTCCGGCAGTATGGCGTATTACTGCGCTCCTCAGTTCTTATACTACGCTAGTAGTATGGTCTCCATAGTATGGTCTCTGGTAAATCAACTTTTGATTGTTTACCCTCTTCTTCTTCTTCTCATCTTCAAAACACATTACTATCGTCTCTGTCTCCTTCTTCTCTGCTCCTCTTGTCATACAATCACAATCCAAACATCATCTCATCTCTCGAAGTGCCCCCCCAAAGAGGGGGAGCCCTCTTCTCTGTCCTCTCAAATCAAGCCTCTCATCTCCTCCTCCACTCTCTTCAAGTTATAAAATCAAGTTATCTTCTTCTTCTTGGTGTTTTACGGCGGATGGCCACCATCTGAATGTCTTCTGGAATCCTTTATCCCCTACCTACAGTGTCCATTTTCCCTTCCCCACCATGAAGTGCAGCTAATGCTGCTCCCTGACCGAGCCCCCCTCTGTGAGACACTCCTTGCCTCCTATGGGCTGACTCTGGACTTCTTGGATATTTTCAATCCCCTTCTCTAATTCTCTAACAACTTCCTGCCATGTCAGACCCTCCATGCCCAAGTGTTGAACCGCCACTCTTAACACTTTCAGTGCCGGCCATTAACGTTGATTTATGTCCTTGGATGCCAGCATCCACTTCAATGATAGCCATAATTTAAAACATAATGTTTTTAACACTATGTGTCTAATCTGCCCATCGCTTATCAATGACTTGTTTGCAGTCAACATTGTCTAAAAGGATTTTTTTTCTTTTTTTTTATAATCGGTTCATATCCTCGAAAATAGAAAGATTCCGTCATAAACAGCATTTATTGGAATATTCTCGAATACACTAGACACGTTGTCATTTGTCGGCCTATTTATGAATCGTTTTCAAATAAACGCTAGATTATCGATAGTATATGTGTACTTATGCACGCTATAGAAGCGAGCTGAGAAATCGATTCTCTTATTTCCTCAACAGCGCACACACACATACACATACGGGACTAGGGATGGGAATTGATAGGATTTTATCTATACGATTCCATTATCGATTCTGCTTATCGATTCGATTCTTTATCGATTCCCTTATCGATACCCAGGGAGCGAAATTAACTTTTTGACTCACCGGCCAGTGGCGGGTAGATGGGAAGAGTCTACCCGCCAAGCATATTTCTTACCTGCCAAATTTTTTTTGATAAAAAAAATATATATATATATTTTATATACATTTCTTTTTTTTAAATATTATATATATTATATAATCATACTTGTAGTTGTATTATCTGCGAGACATCGCCACCACGCAATAAGTCAAAATGCTTGCTATCTGCAAACAGCTCCACTGTCTGTGTGTATACTTGAGTAGCCTCCAGCTCCAGCAAGGATTCTCCGGCCCTGCAGCTAGACCCTACATTCAGCATGCAAGGATTCTCCGGCGATGCAGCTGGACCCTATTTTTAACGTTACGGTTATTTTGTCAAATCACATTCAACATGCCCTGAGCTAGAATACGCATTCAATCAATGTTATAAGACATTGATATCAGGAGCTATCTGTAGCTACTGCTAGCCCGGTAGATAACGTTAAGACAATTTAGTTTACTGGGACAGATCGATCTAACGCGAGCTAGCTAACGCGAGCTAGCTAACGAGGGAACGGAGGTATTATGCAGCTCATGGAGGTCCGATCTAGACTAGAGCAGACTGCTACCATTCTGAGAGCTTAACGTTAGCACTAGAGCTGCGGGCGAGCTGCTACCATTCTGAGAGCTTAACGTTAGCACTAGATGCTGCGGGCGAGCTGCTACCATTCTGAGAGCTTAACGTTAGCAGTGGCACTAGAGCTGCGGGCCGCTCTGTGTTGATACGAGCAGAAGCCAATAGTATCCCGCTGGAGGGCTGGCCCGGCTGGGCGGATATGACTCGTTGCCACGTTTTTTTTCAAAATAAGAATATCATACGAACCGAATGCTGCTAACTGCCGGAGCCATCGATATTATGACTCTAGCTGCGCTTGGGCCGGAAATGAGACCTGCACAGATTTTCAAAATAAGAGTATCGTTATGAACTACACGTCCACACGCCACACGGCGGGCAGGGCTCTCAGTGGTAAGCGCCAAAGGTAAAAACTGAGCGCCCCTGGCGGGCGGCGGGCTTTAATTTCGCCCCCTGTGACGATACCTGATCAATTTAAATAAATAAATTGGAAATGCAACAGAACTAAGCTGGTTAGAATAACAACATGCAACTTGACATTTCTGATTGTCATTTATTGTTGAGCCCCCATGTCAGGGGCGACAGTGGCTCGGGAGGTAGAGCAGTCGTCTGGCAATCCGGAGGTTCCCGGTTCGATTCCCGCTCCTCCCGGGCAGCGTGTCGATGTGTCCTTGAGCAAGACACTTAACCCCTAACTGCTCCCGATGAGCAGGTTGGCACCTTGCATGGTTGCCTCCGCCGTCGTTGTGTGAATGTGTGAGTGAATGGGTAAAATGTAAGGAACAAATTGTAAAGCGCTTTGGATAAAAGCGCTATATAAAAAAGCAGCCATTTACCATGTCAGAAAAATACAAAAACTGTAAAAAATAAAACATTAACTATAGCCTACACTTAAATAAAATAATGTATTTGAGATTCTCTTAAAATGTATTTATTTTTTTATTCTTAAACTAATTTAATCTATTGAATAACAGGTCGTTATTCCTCCGACTTCTGTGTGTCACACACACACACACACCCCCCCCCCCCCCCCCCTCCCCGGGCCCCTGTCCTGTAAGGTATTGGCTTGTGTTGCTACACGGATACTCGCGGGGCGGTATTTTCCCATCGGAGCTCCTAGAGGGGCTGCTGTACCAACGGGAGACTCTGTTGATGAAATATGAATTCAGATCGCTAATAAAAATAAAAAAAACGACAATTAGCGTCGTCGGCATTCAACGGTCAGCATGAAATAACGACATAACAATCATCTTAATCCTCTCCGTTCTGCCCTTGACCAATGCCGTAGCACTAACTACTCCTGCCACAAAGGCCACAATACTCAATTTCTCCTCCCACACCCTCTCTCTATCCTCCTGTGCTACCCTTTCTGCCGAATGCCCTTCTCTAAACCCCTGCACCTTATCTCGACTTCCCTGTCCTACCCTCGTAGCCGCCTCTGCATATGATATCTTATCTTCCCTTCTCACTCTCTGAACCACTACCTCCCTTTTCATCACCTCACAACCCCTAAATGCTACACTATGCTCCCCACCACAGCACCTCGGCCCCACTCCCTCTCCACACTTCCCATAGTCATGTTCCCCGCCACATCTTGCACACCTCCGCTTCCTCCTACACGTAATAGCTATATGGCCAAACTCTTGGCACCTATAACATCAGGGGATTCTGAACAAACTCCCTAACCCTAAACACCAAAGTTCCAAACACCTCATTAGGAAAAACCTTATTCAGCCTGCTTCAAGATGTCTACCATTATCCCGGTACCAAAGAAACCCTCCCCAGCAGGTCTCAATGACTACAGACCGGTGGCACTCACCTCTGTGGCCATGAAATGTTTCGAGAGGCTGGTCAAGGATCACATTTGTGCCTCCCTCCCCAGTAATATGGACCCTATGCAATTTGCATACAGGCCAAACAGGTCCACTGACGATGCGGTCTCCCAAGTACTGCACAGCACCCTCTCTCACCTGGACCGTCAGAAGGGGGGCTATGTGAGACTGTTGTTCATTAACTACAGCTCAGCGTTCAACACCATAGTCCCCACCAGACTGATGGACAAGCTGATCGAGCTGGGTCTGAGCTCCACTCTGAGCGCCTGGATACTGGACTTTGAGTGAAAGGCCCCAGGCGGTCAGGGTGGGGGGGTCAGACCTCCAACACCATCACCCTGAGCATCGGGTCCCCCCAGGGCTGTGTTCTGAGCCCCCTGCTGTACTCACTATTAGGGATGCCCCGATCGATCGGCCACCGATCGTTATCGGCCGATACTCAGTATAAATATGCAATCTGTGAATTCCAATAATTAGTCATATTCGCCGATAGCGGAAACCGATCAAGCGAAGCTCTCACTCGCTGTCTGTCTCAGACACACACGACCTGCAAACTGCCGCTGCTCCTCCTCCCTAGCCCCGCCCGCCCCCGTGTAGAGTTTGTAAACAAAGAGGTGCGGCTCCTCTGCTCGAGTCTGTAGTGCAGTGCACTGCATTCGCCCTGCGCTAACGTTAGCTACCTAGCTATCGTTACTGTTTAAACAAAATTACCCAGTCAACTATTCACGTTTAGTAGGCATTGTCTAACGGTATTTAGCCGGCTAGCTACCGATAGCTCCTGATATCAACAAATGATCCAGAAAGTCTAGTAGTTCATGTTCATACCTCAGTTAGCTTGCGTTAGCTGACGTTCGTTTACTGTTCAAAACGAAATGTCCCATTGAACTAAAGTTCTGTCTTAACGTCATCTAGCCGGCTAGCAGTAGCTACAGATAGCTCTTGATATCAATGTCTTATAACATTGATTTAATGCGTATTCGAGCTGAGGGCTTGCTGAATGTGAAATGACCAAAGCACTTAACGTTACCAATGGGGTCCCGCTGCAGCGCCGGAGAATCCTTTTTTTCTAGTAGCTGGAGGCTACTAGAGTACACACAGACAGTGGAGCTGTTTGCAGATAGTGAGCATTTTGACTTGTTGCGTGGTGGCGATGTCTCGCAGATAATACAAGTACAAGTCTAATTATATAATATATATATTTTATAAAAAAAAAAAAAAAACTTTATAAAAAAAAGAAAAATTTATATAAAATTATTTTTAATTTCTTTTTAATCAAAAACAATCGGTATCGGATCGGTATCGGCCGATATGGCTCACGACGATCGGTGATCGGTATCGGTGGCAAAAAACGTGATCGGGGCATCCCTACTCACTATACACACATGACTGTTTGGCCAAGTTCAGCTCCAACTCCATAGTGAAGTTTGCGGACGACACAGTGGTGGTGGGGCTGATCTCGGACAACGACGAGAAGGCCTACCAGGAGGAGGTTGAGGTACTGGAAGAACGCTGGTGCCAGGACAACAGCCTGCTCCTGAACATTGGTAAAACCAAGGAGCTGATCGTGGATTATAGGAGAGGACAGCAGGAGACACACACACCACTGAGGATTAACGGGGCTACCGTGGACAGGGTGAGCAGCTTTAAGTACCTGGGGGTCCATATCGCAGAGGATCTGACATGGACAACACACATAGACTCAGTCGTAAAAAAGGCGAAGCAACGCCTCTACCACCTGAGACAGTTAAGGAAGTTCAGAGTATCTGGGAAGATACTCCAGTCCTTCTACTCCGGAGCTGTAGAGAGCATCTTGACTGGAAACATCACTGCCTGGTATGGAAACAGCACGGCACAGGACAAGAAGGCCCTACAGAGAGTGGTGCGCACAGCCGAGCGTACCACGGGTATTGCACTACCACCCCTGCAGGTTCTATACAACAAGAGGTGCAAATCCAGAGCCTGCAGAATAATGAAAGACCCACACCACCCCAACAACAGCCTGTTCATGCTGCTCAGGTCAGGCAGACGCCTGCGAACACCAGCTGCTAGGACAGAGAGACTTCGGCTCAGCTTCTTCCCCCAGGCCATCAGAGCCCTGAACACTGAACTCTCCACACACAAGCACACACACAACACACACACACTGTACATGCTCACACACTAGCAGCCACTTTAACATGAGCAAGCACACACTCATGCTGCACACGCCCACACTTACGGCCACTAAGGAAAGGTCACTTTAGGGCCCGCGTCCACTTGGCGCATATTTCTGACCGCACGCATCTGTTTTCAATGTATTCCAATGGGGAGGGAGCGCATGCGGCCGCCTCTAGGAAGTGCGCTGCCGTCTGCTTCTTTTTTCAGCTTTTTTGTGCGGCCGAAAGTTGAAACTTTCTCAACTTTCAGAGCGATGCGCTGGGCTCATTTTCAGACAACCAATCACAGCCATTGATATCTACCACTCTGTTTGTAACCTGACACCGGAGCTGCCTGCCTGTCTGGCTGTCTCCCACAGACCATTGAGATTCGCGACAACACAAATACACTAATAATAATAACTACACGAATACACTACTAAAAAGCTAATAAAAAGCAAAGGGCAAAAAGTGGTGTCAGGCAATAACTATATATATAATTAATATACAATAAAGTTATTCAAATATGCTATAATATGTGCAAAACCGCGGCATGGCTGTAGATTTCTTTCTGTCATCTACAAGATGCGCTTCATGCCAGCGCTGCCGGCGCACTCCCAGCATGTTTCAGCTAGAAATATGCGCCAAGTGGACGCGGGCCCTTAGAAATAGTATAGTATAACCGGAGATTGTATAAATTAACATGTACAGGAAGACACTACCAAAGGACCTAGTATGTCCTCCATGCTCTGTAAATAACTTATGTACATATACCGATATGCCCTAACATGTTACTTGTTTATTGCTTATTGTTTATTGCACAATGTTGATTCTGTTATATGTTATTTGCACATCGTTGCGGGCAAGACCACCCGCATTTCATTGTATACTTGTATGCCGTGACAAATAAATCTCTTGACTTGACTCATCGTCAAACTGAATCACCACTGTCTCCGTCTCATCTGCTCCTCTCTTCATCCTTTCTGCACTTTTAACTTTCCCATTCCGTATGTTACTCTTTAAATCTCCCACCAGCTGCTCTATGCTAACCTCGACCGGTATCCCAGCTATCACCCCCCTACACCCCCCCTCCCTCTTCTCCCCTACTCTTAATACTTTACATATACTAACTCCACTGATGCTCCTCATTTTCCTAGCTTTCTCCACCTGCTCTACACTTACCTACAATCAGATTCCCATCTCCCAAAACGTTTGCAAACTTTACCTCACCTAATTGCTCATGTTTGAGTTTGGACAACTCGAACATCCTTATTTTCCCCACTCCGCCCTCAAATCGCACCACTATATTCAACCCTTCTGTAGAGGATGAGGGTAGAGGAAAGGATTCTACAGAATCAGCTCTTCTTCTTCTTCTTCTTCTTATTTGAATTTCCGGCAGTGTAGACGCATCGTGGCGTATTACTGCCCTCCACAATTCTTGAATTGTTGAATATATATATACACAAATGTTCTAGAATGTTTGATTATGACATCATACTGTGACATCACAAATGTTCTAGAATGTTCTATTATGACATCATACTGTGACATCACAAATGTTCTAGAATGTTCTATGACTAATAAGACGGTTCAATGACTTTATCTAAATCCAATCAATATTCCTAATGCCGTTTCAATGTAAGGTTATAAAAATAAACATAAACATTCATATAATACAATAACCTAAATATACAGCTATGCCCCATTGTATTCTGAAATGTAGACTTTACCAGAGATATGCTTATAATTTCTCAGTAAATAACTTATTCAAAGGGGAGGAAAAAATACATAAAACGTACTAATCAACTAACAAAGTCAGTCAATTTAATTGGTTTCGTTGACAATGAGGGGGAAGTCTTTATAAGGTGGAATATTATATAAATATTATGAATGAACTACACTAAGGGGCTTTTATAGATTTGTACGGTGCTGGGTGCTAAATGTTTAGCAGTAACATTACTAGTGTTTTATATACTGTGCTGGGGGAATTCTGGTTGCATGTCTGTCCCCATTTTTGTTCTGGTTGTAGTGCAGGTCTCTAAAACGGATACTGAACATAATTACGATGATAAACGTGCTAATTGGAAATATACTGACCCAATGATGAATATGTGACTGTTTCACTGGAATTATGTTGCTGGGAACAGTTTGGACGCAAGTTTGTTTCCCGTCAGTTACCGCATTGGAAAACATTGCAACAGAGAATAAACGTGGGTCCATTTAAAATGTTTATGTTGTCAACCGTCCATAGCCACACATGGTTGCAGTTCACCCGGAGAATAATGAAAAGTGTGGTCTAATCAGATTCATTCAACATAGCTTACATTGACAATAATGGGCTAGTTTGACTTTACATTAATGTCCATGTACTAAAAACAACGGGTATAGTTTAGTGCACATCAGTAAAGGCCATTTTTCAGAACACACAATTGATTGATCGAACTTGTGTGAAGTGCTGAATGCTTTGACGTCTAACGTTACGTCAACCATCAAGTAAACAAACCATGCGCTACTGCTAGGCCCAAGTAGGCCAAGTGTGCTCAGTCAAGCGAAACCACCGTGCTATGGTAATTAGCTATATGGTTAGCTAGCAACTTCTATAATAAAACAGTCACCAGTTTTGGGTTTAGAATCGCCAGGTGCCGGGCCTGAAGAACTCGAACGGGGTGGAACCTTGTTGTTGGTATTGCTGCTGTTGGTATTTTTCTCCATGGTTGTCTCCTTGCTGTGTGAGATGTTGAGGCCGTGCTCCGGGGAGAGAGCGCCCGAGCTCTCTAGCATCAAATGGGAAAACTGAATATGTTAGCGGGTTGCACGTGCGGGTTAGGCGACGAAGGCCCAGATTCATTTCTGTCAAACACGGAGACTCCATCACGGCGACATATTGATAACAAAACAAACCGAGAAAAATAAGAGACACAATTTCGGCGTCTCAAGTTAAGCAGGTTGTATGAAGGGGTGAACGGCCGCCTAGTACGCGGGGCCAAGACCCCTAGTTTTAGATTGTTCTTGCTTTAGAAAATACACTGCCTCAACAAGGCGTTGACCGCGTTCCAAACCCTGGAAAACGGGTAAAATGTAAGGTTTTGTCAAAAAATAAAACCTTCGTTATGACGGACTTGTACTAATGGCGACGGGTCGCCACTCGCCAGACAGGAACCTGAGCTGAGACCCGTCTTGTGCGGGTGCAAAACAGTCTTTATAAAGACGCCCTGCTAGGTGTTGTGGGAAATGTAGTTATAAGGTTATACCACCGCAACACTTCCGGGATTCTGAAATCGGGGAGGAGATAGCGGCGGGAGCATATGATATGAATGAATGTGGATGAGAGCCATGATGTAAGTGGTTGCAGATACGGCTGTGGGGGTGCTAGAGACATGATCGAATAGACGTTTATGCGCCTCAGTCTCCTGAACACGGCGTGACCCATTCCTAATCGATCAGAACTAAATCGGCAGAGAAAAAGTCCCTTTTCCAGCACCTATTCCCCATGCACATGCGCAGATTGCCCACTGAGTCTGGACGACGCGAGATGACGCACGAATGAATGTGGACTGTTCCATCAGAGGGGTATGGGGAGCTTCGGTGGCCAGTGTGAGTGGCTACAGACCACTGCACTTAAATATAAACATTAGGAGACTCAATGAGGTAATTGTAGATGTCGCCATAAGACGCGTCTGGCCATTTAGTGGGATCATTTTTTCATTATCCTGTTCGGCTGAAAGGACACTGGCCACCGAAGCATGTGCATGGGGAATAGGTGCTGGAAAAGGGACTTTTTCTCTGCCGATTTAGTTCTGATCGATTAGGAATGGGTCGCGCCGTGTTCAGGAGATTCAGGCGGATACAAGTCTATTAGATCATGTCTCTAGCACCCCCACAGCCGTATCTGCAACCACTTACATCACGGCTCTCATCCACATTCATTCATTTGCTCCCCCCGCTATCTCCTCCCCGATTTCAATGTAACGCGGAAGTGTAGTGGTCTTCTAACGAAAATATCACTGGCTTGAATTCCAGGACCAGCAGGGAAGCAAATAAGTAAACACCTACCCCCTCCTAATGTACAGTCCCCTCCCCATCATATGTATATTATACTCTGTCAGGATCTATGGGTAACAGTACTGTATATTTGCATATATGTCACAAATGTAACAGTACTAAATACCTGTGTATGTCATGTATGTTGTGTATGTCATAAATGTCTATTAATTGAAAATGGGGGACCCTGATGTAAACAAGACAAACGTCTTTCTCTGGTCTGCATCCCCTTAACAATTGTGTGTATTTAGCCGTACTGTATTGTACCCATTCTGCAATCTGTTAAATAAAGTTTTCATTCATTCATACCACGGAAGTGCCATTGAGCAAGGCACTTACTCCCAACTGCTGTAATGAAGCTGCTGGGTGGCCTACATTAGATGATTGGTTGCCCTGGCCTGGTCAGCTCCTAGGTGTGAATGTGTGTAACTGTGAGAGCATTGCACAGACATATTTCAAGGGTAAATAAGGTGCGATACGATACGATTTTTATTTTTATTCATGGAGCTGTACTCCCTGGCTGACAGGTCCATACAGAGTTCAACACTAATATTCTGTAAGTAACCAATTACCTTGCTTATGGCATCTTAAAAAAAATAGGCATTTAATATATAACAAAAGTAATAGTGTTGTACATCATACAAAATAAAGACATAGAAGGTCTTGTAAGCCACTTTCAAAAACACAACTTATGAGACTAAACAAAGAATACAGACTCAGTTTTCTTCAATAGTGAATACACTCAAGATCTGCAATGGATCATGTGCCTGTTATAAGATTTATAACAGAATGAGGACAAGATATGTGCCTTTTCTGCTGACAACAAAATGATGTAGTCATTCATTGTCATCATCTTCTCCTTCTCCATCTTCTCCTTCCTCTTCCTCGCTGTCTGTTTCCTCTTCAAACGCTCCCCTGTCTCCTTTTATCAGGGAGCATTTTAGTATTGCTTTGCGAATGGCTATTTTCTCTGCTGCAAATGGAGGGAAGGATCAAACTTCCATTAAATTGATAGGCAATTTCATTGAATGACATTTTCTTTAACATCTTATATAGCAGGCCTAAACAATCACAAATGTTTTTGCAAAACATGATAAACAGTAGTAAGTAAATAATTGGATAGCCTACAAACTAGGCCTGTATTGGTTATACTTATATTATATAGTATTAGTGTGGTTATAGATTAATCACTTACCTTGACTTTGACAATTGGTAAGCGATCTATGGAGCTGCTGGGTATTGTATCGGACCAGAAACTTCTGACATGTTCGGATTGTTCCTATGGGAAAAGATGTTTACAGCAAATTACTAATTGATCAGGATTATATGAAGCCAGACTCAACATTGTGAATCCTCTCAGTCCACACAGGAGGAACTGGTACCAGTGTGATGTGACTTATATTCATATCAGAAGTTGTCAGCAATAATAAGAATACAAGAAGAGGAAGAAGAAAGACTTAAGCTATGATTTAAATGAGTGGACGGAATGGATTTGGAAACACTGAGCTTCTCTGGCAGGTTGTTCCAAATGTTTAGAGGCCTGATAACAAAGGGCCCTGTTGGCCTAGACCAGTGGTGCTCAACCTTTTTGTGCCAAGCACCCCCCACATTGATACACATTAGGACCCCCATTTGAAAAGATTTAGTCTCAGGGACCCCCATCTGACAGGATTTTAGTTGTTTCGTGTGATTTTAGTTCAGAATGATATACTGTAGTTGAGGGGATAACAGAGGAGAGTGGAACATGATCAGAATAGTTCTCTCACATTGGGTTAACATCTAGTAAATTACATAATACAGACATTTTATTCTTCCTAATTTTGCTGGGGACCCCCTTTAACCCCGCCCTCCGAACAATCAGTGGGGTCTTGCCCAAGGATCTCTGACTATGATCCTACACAAAGAGGATGAAAACCTCACAAAATGTAGGGCAAGGGGCACTGATGATCACTTTTAATACAATCTTGAAATCAATTCTAAATATAATTCTGAGCTAATGAAGTGAGGCTGAATAAGAATAATCATAGTTTCAGTTGTTGCACAAGGGAGAGATTTTATTAAAAAAAAAAATTTACAAATGATGCCAGAGCATAACACATTTCAATAGTCATGCCCAGATGAGATAAAAGCATGGATATAAGTTTCCAGGTTGCAGTGTTTTTTTTGTTTTTTTTACTTGCACTTTGCATGCTTAGAAAATACCATGCTATGAATCAATTTCAAATTAAATTCTGAACATAGAATTGTTGTCTCTTACCTCCCACATGCAGACAGTTCAGGAAACATGGGACTTTACGCCCTCCTCGATTTACAACATTGGTAATGAAAGGCAAAGCAGACCAGATGAGTCTGTAGCGGCTTTTTGGGCAGCGCAGGAATGCTATTCCAGTATAGGCATTCAGATATTTCACTGAGAAAAAAATTACAATAAAATAGGTAAAACTGTATTTTCCCAGTCTCCAAAATCACAGCCGACTCGAGACATGACAAAATTCCTCCACACCCGCAAGACGTAAAAATCAACTTGCCGGCTCTTAACACATGCTCCAACAACGAATAAACACGTTTTTGGGATCAATATTTAATTTTTTCGCCATGGCAATCATAATTCATCCAGTTTCCCTCCGGGACTGCAGCTGGACCCTGTCTGATATTGCAACGCCTCAATACCGCCGCCTGGTGGATGTCGGGCGAGTTACACTCCAAGCCAAACCGGAAGTGGCGCTCGGTGCATTGAGGAAATTCCTCCGGCAGTAATATATTGTAAAGTGGATCTAGATACACACTCGAGTGCATGGGATCACTTTCAAAACGCAATAATCAATATGATTTCGGCGTTCATTGCGTCATACAAACGGGAAATGGATCTAGCAGATCGACGTCAAATAATTTGAATCTTTTTCCTCCAGTCTCATCAGCGAACGGTAAGAGGAATATAACGTTATTTTCAGCCCGATTGTGTATTCATTTCACGGCAATCCATCTGATCAACATATCAACCCATACTAAATAAAGCCGTTACTGACGATCAAGGAATTATAAACAACCCCCCCCCCCCCTTTCCTTCACGCATGATGAAGCATAATGTATACCGATCATATACATTTGAATTTTTTAATATAGCGTGTATAGGAAAGAAACGGCAATCGATAATCTATCATATGCGTCAGGGCCTATAACTCGCGTTTTAGGAATTACTGCAGAAAACCTTAAAAACACTTATATTCTCGACGGTACTAACACGACAATGTATGAATGAAAAAATATAACGTTCCCACATCCGGAACGATAGATACCCGATGTTGAATGGGCCATAGTAATGTCGATATAGCTATAATATTTAAAAAGTTATAGCCCTGCAAAGAAGGTAAACATCTCTATAGGGTTACAGCACTGGCAGACTGGGCATAAGGATGGGTACAATTCATGGTAGACAATGTGTTAGTTCTGAGCTAAATAAAAACGGTTCAATGACTTTATCTAAATCCAATCAATATTCCTAATGCCGTTTCAATGTAAGGTTATAAAAATAGACATTATAAACACTCACTAAATATAATAACCTAAATATACAGCTAAGCCCCATTGTATTCTGAAATGTAGACTTTAACAGTGTAGGCAACTAAGCCAATAGAAATAAGGCTTAACTTATGAGTGCTTTGGCTCCTATAGATGCATTAGTCCACAACAAATCATTAAAAAAGACAGTTATGATAAGAGTATTGCACATATAAAAGGTATAATCTGCAATGCTGTTAAACAGCAACCTCTACGGAGTCTACGCAAAAGTGCTCGACTTCGTATTGCACTTTGTTTAGATTTTTTTGTTTTAGTCTATTGTGTGGGTTGAAATTCTATTTGACAAACAAAAATGTGAGTAAACTGAGTTTAGGTGGGATACCTTCCACTACATCCCTGTGCTTACTAAACTGAGTGTTTGTCATCCTCAAACTTACGTCTAACTTTGTAATGTGAAACTATGCAACAACAAGCTAGTTAGCTACTCCAATCACTCACGTTAGCTACCAGTGTTTCCCGCCAGTTGTATAATGAACCAGAAAAAAAATGTAATTAAAAAATAAAAATAAAATCTTTTTACTATTTTTTTTAAATATAAAGTTTGGAAGTCAAGATAGACCGCGCTCTCAGTATCTGACACTGGGTGCTGAAATCCCGAAGATTAAATAGAAAAAAGCAGGAGGAAGCCGGACCAGCACTCTCAGATTCAAAAAGTTTTAATCGCAGCCTAAATATAAAGTTTGCCAATAGGGATGTATCAGTAGTATTGGCAGTGGTAGTAGTCGTAATAGTAGTCTAGTATATTTTTTTTATTTTCTAAAAAATGAACCAGTTCAACACAGGTAACTACGGAAGCCCCAAGAAGCCGTACATACATTTTATTTACTCTGTTTTCCCGTGATAACAGGATAATTTTCTCGAGATCTCGAGAAAACGAAACGATAGTCTAGTATATATTAGATCACTGCAGGAAACATCATTCAGTGATCAGCGGTAATCGGATGCAGCAGGTGGCTGAACTCGCTGGAGTGTGCGAGAGAGGGAGTGGCAGGCCATGCCGCGTGTTCGTGAGGGGCGGCTGTTGTTTGGAGAGGGAGACAGAAGTGCGGTTTGTTCATGTGGGAAGATGGATTTTGAGAGGTGCGCCGAGTGGCGGCGTCTGCATCCGTCGGAACTGTGCAGCGAAGACATGTGTGGGGGTAGTAGTCGGTGGTGGGAGGCGGAGGATGTGGCTATGCCTGTGAGAGGTCAGAAACAGCGGAAACCTATCGATTGGTGGCCCCGGCCTGTGAACGGCTATCCAGGGTATTGGGAGGATCGTGATGGAAGTAAATGGTGTGAGAAGGGCGAGGAAGATAGCGGTAGGGATGAGAATGGCCATGACGACGGGAAGGGGACGGGTGGGGCCAGTATGGAGTGTAGTGGGGAAGAGAGTGGGGGAGAAGACTGGAAAGAGGTGGGGAAGAAGAGTAGGGAAAGTGAGGGGAAGGGGAGTAAGAGGAAGAAAGAGAGGGGAGATAGCTTGAGTGGGTCAGAGGATGAGGGTAGAGGAAAGGGTTTTGTAGGGTTGAATGTAGTGGTGCGATTTGAGGGAGAAGGCGGAGTTAGGGATATAGAGCCGAAACAGCTGTCAAAGCTCATTAAAGCGCAGTTAGGTGAGGTAAGGTACGGGAAGGTGTTGGGGGATGGGAACTTGTTTATAGGGTGTGTAAGTGTAGTGCAGGTAGAGAGGGCAAGGGAATTGAAGAGCATTGGAAAAGTGAAGGTCTGTGGAGTAGGGATAGTAGGGGAGAAAAGGGATGGTGGGTGCAAGGGGGTAATTGGTGGAATTCCAATTAAGGTTAGTATGGATCAGCTGTTAGGGGATTTGAGGAGTGATGAACGTAATGGGAAAGTTAAGAGTGTAGAGAGGATGAAGAGAGGGGCAGAGAAGGAGGAGACAGGGACAATAGTCGTTCAGTTTAAGGGTGAGGTTAGTCCGAGAGTGGTATTTTTAGGGTATTTAGCATATAGGGTTAGGGAGTTTGTGCCGAATCCGTTGAGGTGTTACAGGTGCCAGGAGTTTGGACATGTAGCTAAGTGGTGTAGGAAGGGACAGAGATGTGGTAGATGTAGTGGGGAGCATAAGTATGGGGAGTGTGAACAGGGGGTGGAGCCGAGGTGTTGTAGTTGTGGTGGGAAGCATAGTGTAGCGTATTGGGGTTGTGAGGCGATGAAACTAGAGGTAATGGTCCAGCAGGTGCGAAGGGAAGGTAGAATTTCATATGCGGAGGCAGCTAGGAAGGTAGGACAGGGACAGCAAGACAAGGGACAGGGGTTTAGAGAAGGGCAGTTGGCAGTAAGGATAGTGCAGGAGGATCAGGGAAAGCAAGATAGGGGGCAGGGTTTTAGGATAGGGCATCTGTCGGTAGAGGGAGTTCAGGCGGAGAAAGAGAGGGTGTTTAGGGAGAAGTTGGATATGGTGGCCTTTGTGGCAGGAGTAGTGAATACGACAGCGACGGTTAGCAGTAGGACAGAGAGGACTAGGTTGATAGTTCTAGCAGCAGTGGGACACTTGGGGATGAAGGGGTTGACAGTGGAGGATGTTATGGGAGTTACTGGGGGTGGCTGATCAAGTAGCGTTAGAGAAGGGGGGTGTGAGTGAGCGAGTAGGTCAGAGTCAGGCAACGGGGGCGAAGCATGTATCACAGAGGGGGAATCAGTCAGGAGGAAGCAGTGTTAGCTGCACGCCATTGGACAATGTGGGGGAGGAAGGATTCCAGTAGATGGCGGTAGAGTAGAAGGAGAAGAGAATTTGTGAGAAGTTCGAACAGTTAGGCAGCAATACGCCGAAAGGTGTCCAGTCTGCCGGAAATCACACGAAGAAGAAGAAGAAGAAGAAGAAGAAGAAGAAGAAGAAGAAGAAGAAGAAGAAGAAGAAGAAGAAGAAGAAGAAGAAGAACATCATTCAGTGTCGCAATGTCAGAGGAGCAGGTAGCCCCTTTCGTGACTATGATGCACTCTGTACAAGGAGCAGGAGGATATTGATCACTGCATCACATATCTCTTCAATCAAGGCCTGACACAGGCTGAAATAGCTTTATGCCTTGCTGTTACAGATAATATACAGATTAGTGTGCGTCATCAAAGAAGACGGTTAGCAAAGGCTTCAGCTTTACCGGCGGCACAATCAAAGTGAGCTCTCAAAGAGCACTATAGGGGAGGCTGCAACTCGAAACGGGCCCCTGTATGTCCAAACCCCTCCCACCCCCTCCAAATGTACAGTTTCCTCCCCATCGTATGTATATTTTCTGTTAGGATCTCTGTTTAACAGTACTGTATATTTGCATATCTTGTATGTCACAAGTTACTGTGGTACTGTGTATACCTGTATGTCATGTACCCCCCTGAAATAAATTAATCCGTTATCACAAGAAAAGGGACTTCGTTTTCCTCGAGATAACGAGATAAATTAATCCGTTATCACGAGAAAACGGACTTCGTTATCTCGAGATAACAAGTTGTTATCACAAGAAAACTGACTTTGTTATCTCGAGAAAATTATCCTGTTATCAAGAGAAAACAAATTAAATTAACTCGTTATCACAGGAAAATGGAGTAAATAAAATGTATGAATGTATGGCCTCTTACTAGGGCTTCCGTAGGTAACCACTTTTGCTTCATTTCTTTGATGGCTCAAATGTATGCTCTAGTCTAGTGAGTCCAGTGGTTCCCAAACCTCTCGAGACACCCCAGCCGTTCCATGTAGTTGTTCAATTCCACCACCAGCACACCTGATTCAACTAATAAAGGGCTAGTTAAGTTGAATCAGGTGTACTGGTGGTGGAATTTAACAAATACATTGAACGGCTGGGGTGCTTCGAGGAGAGGATTGGGAAGCACTAGTCTAGTCGATTTTGTGTTTTGAGCACAAAGTTCATCATAGATCTAGCCTCTTTATTTTGCTCTCAAAGTGCACCAGATTGATGCATTTAACTTTAAAATGTACCCAAAAAAAAAGTTCCCCCAGAGGGGGCCGAGGTTCACCCACCACAGTCTCATAAAATCCTGTGGGAAACACTGGCTACTGCTGCTAGACTGTGTCTCCAGAGGTCTCACATACCACTGGTGTCCTAGTTAAAACATGGCACTACATTTCATTTAATAAACCAGCGTGTGTGTGTCGTCGTGTCTATAATGGCTACCTGAGAATCCAATGCTGCATTGCGCTGCTCCGTAGTCACCGTGTGTCCGAGTCACTGCTTCTCGGACTGCATTGAGGATGGCTCTATCGTTGAGCAGCAACAGGCTGTTTCGATCTGATACGTTAACTTCGCACAGCAAGTATCTAAAAATAGAAGAGTGACCATCAGAAACAAATTGTTAACATATGCTAATAATAAAACATACAAATGAGGCACGTTTACCTAGACTTCACTCGCACCATCGCTGCCTAGTCCACTCTTCTTCACTGGGTATTTCCGGCAACAAATACTTATTTGCCCTTCTTTCGTACATTAGCGCCACCTGCTGATAAAGTCAACATAAGTTAGCAACATGTAATTGTGTTCAAACGACAAGAAGATACAATACAAATATATTGTATCCCATGTGTAAGTGTTACGCAAAAATGAATATTGTCTCCGAAATGTCCATTAATAGGTTTAAAGGTGAAATTAAATCAAATAAACCCGCCCAACTGGTTAAAATCGGGGGGGTGAACCCAAGTGCGCCCCAACAGTAACTATGACAACCACCAGCGTTTATTAGCCAATCACAATTTTTAACTTTCTCGTCCCCATACACGTTTTACGCCATCTTGAAATTACATCCGCAGTTTCCCAGATTCGCCCAAAATAAACCGCACAACAACTTTCTTGCTCGGTTGTTTCAGTGGCTGATATGAACGGTTCTCGAAACAAGACGGCCAACATAGTCAAAGGACAAACTGACACAGATATTGGTCCGACTACAAATTCCAGGGATCGAAAGTCCGGAGGAGGAATGCTAAAGAAACTAAAATCGCGACGCAATCAAACGGATAAATGGCCTGTTGTTACAGAGGATGAACTCAGGGCGCTTGGAAAAGATATTACACCGGACCATGCCCTAGGTCTTCGGGTTGTTACTCAGGGTATGTATGTAGTCTTCGTTGTATCGTTTAAATGGTCTGGAGTTGAGTTTGGAGCATTTTTTTGTTTGCACTATTCTAACGTTAACCCGCAGTTTCTTCTCTTTCCAGATTATCTTTGCAAACCTGAAGATAACGTATACAGCATTGACTTTACACGTTTCAAGATCAGAGATCTGGAGACTGGGACAGTACTCTTTGAGATTGCCAAACCTCCCAACTGCGGTAAGACAGCTGAATATAGGCCGGTGCATTTTAATGTTTGCTAACGATACCCCCCCCCCCCCTTCCCCTTGTAAAACACACAACTGTAGTGAACAATGTTGCCAACAATATTGACACAATTGTTACACAGCCGGTTATGACTAGAGTTATGTTAAATTACATTCTAATTAATCAGCTTCCACTTGTTATAATCAAAATGGCTGCTTAATCCAGAGCCAACTGTTGCCTAGGTTGTACTATGAACTCTACGTTGTTGCTGCCTCCTTCTCTTGAACTGAGCTAAACACTGAGAAACCGTGCTCGGAGCCACACACTGCGTGTCTACATTGCCCACAAGTGATGTTTTAGGTAGAAATGTGGTGAAATATGGACAGGAGTGGTTGCTTGGTGGTACCCACATCCACATGAAAATAAAGTAAATCATCTTACTGGTCGGCTGTACATTCACCAGCAAAAAACAACACAGGAGTATATTTGAAAATAAATGCATACATGGATTGTCAAAATAAAGCTTGAATGAAAAGTGTGTACTGCAAAAGGCCACTATATTATCCCTGTTCCATGGTGAGATGTGCAACACACACCCAATCAGGAGGCGTATAAGTGGCTTGGTTAGCAACAGTCGCAACACAAGGTTGTGGAGCTGTAGGTTGTCAATGAGAACAGTCTAAATTGTTACTACATCTCTGGGCCTAGGTCTGGATCTGACCTATCAAGATCATTCGACTCATTATTTCAGATACGTACATTACGTTCCAGTGATGGGCAGATTTTCAAGACACACAGGACCATCTGTTATGCATTTATTTGGCATTAAAGGCGTATCTTCAGCTTTTTATTTGAATTTTTTTAACGTGCATACATTCAGGAAAATGTGAGATGCTTGTTTTTCCCGGCTCCTCAACCGTAGTAGCCTACCTTGCTTTACTCACAATTTTTTGCTAAAACCATGGTGTGTTTTTTCTTGGTTTGCTACAGTAATTGCTTGGAAGATGCAATGTGTAACTTTTATCTCTCCTTACTTTTGTCACCCAATACTGTATTGAATTTAGAAGGTCCTGTTCCAAATGAGATGCTAGTCAACCCATTTTGAAATTGTGCTCTCTGCAGTAGATCCGGTAGAGGATGATGAGGAGAATGGAGATGTAGATACCAGTGCTGGGCGGTTTGTGCGGTATCAGTTTACACCGGCCTTCCTAAAACTGCGCACTGTTGGTGCAACGTAAGTAAATGGCTTCACAGAAAATTATGTTTTATTGATCACCTTTTCTAAGGTGCGCAGCCCCCTTCCACTGGGTTCAACGTCCCAGTAGTAGTCTACCCCTTATTCCACACTTTTCACCACAGCAGTATTTTGTACATTGTTTTACTTTTTTTTCTCCTCTTCTCAGCGTGGAGTTCACGGTGGGAGATCAGCCTATTAACAGCTTCCGTATGATTGAGAGGCATTATTTCCAGGGGCGCCTCCTGAAGAACTTTGACTTCGACTTTGGCTTCTGCATTCCCAACAGCTGCAACACCTGTGAACACATTTATGAGTTTCCCCAGCTCCCTGAGGATCTGAGTGAGTCCAAGTCGTACATCTGCTTTTGTCATCCAGTAATGTTCTATCTGATAACATACATTGTTTGTACATAACTGTGATTCTTTCTTTTCTTTTTGTAGTTTGCCTAATGGTGGAGCACCCGTATGAGACCAGATCAGACAGTTTCTACTTTGTGGACAACAAGCTAATCATGCACAACAAGGCAGACTACGCCTACAATGGCGGTCAGTAATGCTTGAAGAATAGATTCTTGTGTACAATATAACACAGAGGTTGCGTTTTTTTACTATGAACTTGACACCATTCTATGGAAACAAAATGGACCACAACAGCCTTCATAAGAAATCACTTTCATTCATTGATACCTCATACTTCTGGGATCCATAGTGACGTTATTGTCGATTGATTAGTGATACACTTGACAGAAACCTTTTGCATTGTTTAGTGGATTGTCATGTGATAGATGGGTATCTTCTTATGGTACTGCTTGAACACTTTTACCTATATCATCTCTTCTGGGAAGGGATACTTTTATAACCAGTGCCTGGTTGCACACAACAACTTGATATAAGGTTTCACTTATAATTGGATGTAAGTGTTACCTAATATAAAGTGCTGCCTTATATAAGTGAAACACTTGAATTAGAAACATGAGGAGTTTTAGGCAACCGGGCACAGGCCTCTCATTGCAAATGGCATAGATTCTAATAGTTTCGAGTTTTCTGAGTCAACAGGGATGTCTAGAGTTGCCATGGCGATGTTAATCTGATACTACCTGACAATCTGATACTAATACAAGTGACTTGTTTTGCTTCCCTCATAGAACCACAGGCTATCGCTATGTCTGTTACAATATTGCTAATTGTACTGTAAATGCTCACCGCACTACCGGTTGTCCTCGCTTAGCCTAATTATCTACAGTCCGTTTTGAGAGTGAACAATTTTTTATTCACTTTCACTTGAGTTATCTGTCACACAGCAGACATTTAACTGCAACGCAGTCACACCCAGTATGACAGCACAGTGTCTACCGTAGGTTGGTCGTCCTTAAGTGCCTTGCTCAAGGTAATGCTGTGGCCACATCTCTGGCGTTGGCCAAGGTCTGGGGTAACATTTGTCAAAAAGAAAGGGGGATAACTGTGCTGATGGGAGCTCTGAGCTCAAATGCCTGTTTGAACAATGCTCTTCTTCACACATGCCCGCCGAAGAGGCACTTTGATTGTTTTTCCTGCTGTGATCCACTCAAACTAAATTTGACTTGAGTTGACTTATTATGACGACGTCATATCATTGAGACTGTAGGGAGATGAGAAAGTAGCTTGTTAATTTCCCTACTACTCTGGGTCGACTGTTGTAATGCTCCAAAGATCCTGGGCTTCCTCTTATTCTACAGTGTAACAGAAATTCTCTGTGCCTTGTATTCAGTGTACTCATCCATTGTGCGTGAGAGTCCTCTGCTCGGCTCAACTGTCGCGCTGTGTTGCACTTGCCATGCATCTCTCTAGCAGCTATGAAGACTCAAAACAACTCCTATCTTGTTACCCAAGACATGGTATGCCAAGCTGCCTGGTATGATGTATATCCTATACATCAGACCGGCACATCTGGGTACCCTTTTTTTTTTTTCATGGTTGCACCTACTTTTGGTGGAGAAGACTGACACCGTTCCCTTCCACACAGACGCAGATTGCTATTGTATCTGGTGTAAAAACGGTTGGGAGAACGCTTACGTTGTTTGAAACATTTATTTTGTTGGTGCATCAAGTTAAGTCAAGCAATTACTTTACAACACTGGCCACCATTGAGCATTCGCACTGTTTTAAAAAGTTACGTTTGATCCGTTTCCAGGCAAGCTCCTCCAGTCTTCCTATGGTATTTCCCCAGTCAGCTGCAGGATATTTCCCCATTTCCCTACCTGCATATTTAATATTACGCTTATGACTCTCTGGGTGACATAAAACAAAGAGGTTATGACTATTTCTGGGACTTGACAGTTTTCTGCATGATTTAGATCGGTTTGTTTTGTCCTAAAGTTGTAGTTTGTGAGCAACCTTTATTTACCCCCCCCCCAAAGGAGGCGGGGCCTGATCACAGATGATATGGTGCTGGTCTGGGAGGCATGTCATATAATCTTGTACTGTGTATTTTCTAGGGGTGTAAAGGTACACGTATCCGTACCGAACCGTTTCAGTGTACCGTACCGTACCGAACGTGGTGTGTAGTGTACCGAACGAATACAACGGTATGTTAACTACTAACGACCGCCCACCGGGGTCTGTTTTTTTCACAATTAATATATATATTAAAAAAAAAAAATCGATTATTAATTTCAATATAGAATATTCGTTGACAGCCCTACAAGTACAATTAGTTACTGCACACTACATCACCCCTGAGTGGAACATGGAAAGCCAAACTTTCCCCCACTGTACCGAAAACCGTACCGAACCTTGACTTCAAATGTACCGTACCGTGGTATTTGTGTACCGTTACACCCCTAGTATTTTCTCAATGTCTTATGAACTTGGCATTTAATAGTTTGAAGGTATTGAAACATTTGTTAAAGAACCAGTACAATGAAAATTGTGTTTTTCAATCTTGTTGCATTGTTTAACAGAAATATAATGGAAATTATGACAAGATTATCCTTCTGGTTGTCATGATCAAACTATTTCAGATGGCCAATCTAATCTGTAAAGATTGCACCATTTACTCGGTTACCCTGATTCACCCATCAGTCAGTTGTCCGTAGTAAAGGATATCAGCTAGTTAGTCCACAAACAAGTAATGAAACTAGTTTGCTTCAATTTAGTTAATTTAAGTGCCAATATGAATCTCCCATAGCAACCGATCACTTGGGTCCCATCAATTTGTTTACATTTTAAAGCTTCATGCATTAAGATACTAACTTGACATCTGCTTTCAATTAATCAACATACTGAGAATTGGCTGTGCTCAGAGAGGGTGCACTAAAACAAATTATATATTGAGACTCCTGACATTAACATTCCACAATAAGCTTCCTCTCACTGAATTAATGTCGCCATACTGGTTCTTTAAAGCCCACTAGCCACCTCATCAATTGGGATATCCCTGTTGGTGCAGGGTAGCACAGATGCTTGGACCAGGTGATCGATCATAATATCATGTTATCGTAACCAACTGCACAACATGGATGCCAGCAGTTATATCCCAGTTAGTGAGGTGAGCAGCTGTGTAGCGGTTGTTGAGGAGGTCTACATGCCTAGAGAACGAGCCGAGTGTTCATAGTATTCTTCTGACATGCATTTCCTACCAATATGGCGCAATGCTAGCCTAGTATCAACACAACTCATTGGCCACGGTCGCCATTTAATGATCACCTGTTATTTGATCACAATCACCTGTTTGCCCACCAAGATGTCCATGATGATGATGTAGATGTATATGAATACTATGAATATTTTCTATACCTGTGATTGTGAATATACCCTGGACTATAGACCTGTTCGCTATATCACATGACTAAGTTGCCCCCCTACCTGCTAACCTCGTTCCCAGTTTTATCTCATCTGTGAGATAAAGACTGGTAAAGCACTACGGCCGAAAGTGTGTATGGGGTAGAATTTCCGGTGTATGTACTTCCCCTGGAAGCTGCCTCCGAACTGACCAAACTTTTCCCGAATCCTGTCGGCAAACAAGCTAGAACGTCCCAGTCATGTAGTAAATTCTTCAGGCAAAGCCGTTGCAGTGGCTTAAACGAGGAAATATTGTGCGCTTCACACGTTTCTATAATAGTTTTGTCGAAACCGGATAGCCTGTAGCCAGTACTTCCTGTACTTCCGTTTTAACACTTTAGGAGGCATAGCTTTACCAGCCTACCTGCGCTAAAATAGTACGACAGGGCTCTATGGCGAAACCATGACACTCTCCTGACTAAAAGTTATTTCAAACGAAAATGGCTGTCATTTTGCCAAATCAGGATGGTTGCGAGTGTGAGTCTTACAACTTTTACACATTTAGCTTTGGCATGGATTGATTGTTTAGATTGCTAGTATGGCTAACAAATGCAAATATATTGTAGTCTGCCCCATTGTTCTGACCAGGATTACGTTCCTTTTGCCCCCTTGATGCAGTGATGCACACTGAGTCTGACGTATACAACGAACAGGTCTATACAGCTGGCTAGCAGGCCAAGAGTCGGGATCCCGAAGATGAATGTTTTGTAGCCTACTACAGTGACTCCATTTAGCTATTGGCAGACAAGAAGTTGATTAAGCACAAACATGCAATATTACTCTGTAAAGGCGCTAACGTTTTGCTGTCCAGCAGATTCTGATATTGATTTTGACTTCACCCTTAAGTTTGTTATTATTGTATTTCAATATTATTGACTTCCTCTATTATTACAATGTGAGGATGTGATGGATTAGCTAGACATTTTCGTTGTTGTTTAGACATTGAGTATTTCTTTGTTTGATTATTTGAAGAGAAAAATAAAGCAGTGCAACACAAACGACTTCATTACCCACAATCCTTAGCACACGTGCAACACAAACACGTTTCTCCATCATGGCAGCTCCCAGTGGAAAGATGGTTGGCGTTTCTGATGATTCCAGCAGTGAGGATGATGCAGATCTAGAAAAACTTAAAGAAGCAGTTTGGGCCACACAATGTGTCAAGACGACAGGTATAACTATATAATGTGTATTGTAGCAGCTCGGGTGTATGCTTATGTACTGGTCGCTGGTACCTAGCTAACGTTAGCATATCTATATCTGTGGTCTACTTATGTTAAGGCTCCTTCCTCAGTGTTTGGCTTATTTTACGATCATATCTCGTTTTAAATAAAACACTTTTTTTAGGAAGTGTATGCCAAGTGTCACATTCTCCTGTTGATTAATGAATAGTCTAGTAAAATATAGCCCAAGGGGCTAAGTAAAATATAACGTTAGGTACAAAAAGAGGACTTCTCATATTTGCGAATGTAAAGTAGGCGACTTGAATTAATGTTGGCTAGTTACTCGCTACCCCCTTTGATTTCTGCTGCTACGTTTGTATATTTTAGATGGGGAAAGCAATGGGAAAAAATCGCAACGGTAAGTTATACTTTTTTTTAAAACCATATCCTGACCAGACAAATGTAAATAAAGGGTAGCTTCACAAACGAGGGGTCGTGGTCGTCATATCTAGAATTAGTGTCTTCAAACACCTTCCCTTTCGGCCAATTTCTAGATAGATTTTAAGAATCCACATGTTCTTCCTGTGCCCTATGACATTTCAGTATTCATGAACACCGCTACTCTCTCATAAAGAAAGAAAAAAAGAGAACCCTCTAATCTGTGATGTAACTGATGTCAAATCTGGGGCTGTTCCATAGACTATGAATGGGGCACTGAGGCCATAAAACGTTTGTGTGAACTCTTACACACAAATGGGATTTATATTCTAGCATTGCTAAATAAGTCTGATAAAACTTAATTTGTGTAAGAACTCACACAAACAGTTTATGGTCGCAAAGTCATACTGTAGCCCCCTTCATTGGAGCAGCCCCAGATTTTACATCCCTGTGATGACACAAATTGGAGGGTTCTCTCTGATTTTGTAGATTTAGGAGAGTGGTGCATGTTCAGAAATACTGACTGAACTGTCCTGGGGCACAGGAAGAACATGTGAATTCTTAAAACCGTTGGGGCCGATTGAGTTCCACTATTATTGCTAATAATTCTGCTTCCAGTACCCTTTGTGACAATGGCATCCAATGTAATAAAAAAAGTCAACCAACGAACTAGATTCTTGTACCGGATCTCCTCTCTGGTAAACAAGAATACCCTGAAGACTCTGGCAGGAGCACTCATTCAAGGGTACTATGACTATGCGACGGTGCACCTCATGGTACCAAAGCACCTCAAGGGCGCTTAAAACAAAATTACAAACATCACAAAACAAACTGGTCAGACTACTACTTGACCTGAACCCCAGAACCCACCTCACCCCTGCCCACTTTGCCAACCTAGGATGGCTTAGAGTAGACGACAGAGTACAGCAACTTGCAATGGGCCTGGTCTACAAGATACACTATACGACCGGGGTGCCCATGTACATGTCAAAATACTTCCCAAAGGTCAGTGAATACCACAACCACTACACCAGAGGAAGCTCAACAAATCATGTTAAACCCAGATTCGGCTCAAACAAGGGACTAAACACGTTTCGCAATTATGCCACAACAATGTGGAACGCCCTACCTAAAGCTGTAAAGGAATGTGAATCCCTGCCCACATTCAAAACCGCTCTTAAAGAGCACCTACGGGAGGCTGCAATTCGAAACTGGCCACCGTAAATGCCCAAAACCCCCACCACCTCCTAATGGACAGTCTCCTCCCCACCGCATGTATATATTCCCTCCCCGCCGTATGTATATTTCCCTCCCACCCACCCACCCCCTCCTAATGTACAGTCCCCTCCCCATCATATGTATATACTCTGTCAGGATCTAGGGGTAACAGTACTGTATATTTGAATACCGCTTATGTCACAAATGTATCAGTACTAATACCTATATGTCCCTATGCCATAAATGCCATGTATGTTGTGTATGTCATAAATGTCTATATGAATTAAAATGGGGGACCCTGATGGAAACAAGACAAACGTCTTTCTCAGGTCTGCATCCCCTTAACAATTGTATGTATTGAGCCGTACTGTATTGTACCCATTCTGCAATCTGTTAAATAAAGTTTTCATTCATTCATTCATTCAGTGGTACTGGCAACATGGTATATGGTCATCGCAACATCTCTAGGAATTGACAGTCAAGTTAAAGGTCCTGTGTCTTATAAATGGCATTTCCAGTGTTTAGCATAGTATCCTAGCAATGGGGGTTTATATCAATGGGGTCTGTCTCGAATTCTCATTTTGACTCATCAGTCTAGTCTCGAGTTCATGAGATCCTCCCTCACTCAACTAAGCCATTCTTATTTGACTGTTTTGCTGAAGTGAGTAAAGGCCTCTGCATGCTACAGCAAATTCAAAGCAACTTCGACACAACATCGACAAAGCAACGGTGTTGCAGACACTCTACCTTTATGCTTCTGCAAAATCAACGCGCAGCCTATGTAACATTGTACCCTGTATGTAGCTAGGTTCCCTAGATAGATGACCATAAATGTCATGTATGTTGTGTATGTCATAAATGTCTATATGAATTGAAAATGGGGGACCCTGATGGAAACAAGACAAACGTCTTTCTCAGGTCTGCATCCCCTTAACAATTGTATGTATTGAGCCGTACTGTATTGTACCCATTCTGCAATCTGTTAAATAAAGTTTTCATTCATTCACGCTTCCCTTCTCAACCAACCCATTGATAAAAGCAGAAAAATAAGTATAATTTTTACTTCCGGGCGGGGGGTTTCAAAATAAAAGAGCGAGTCTAAAAGCACCGTAAATACGTTTATTTTTTACAATATCTAACGTTACACGAACCTAAACTAATCTAAAGTTAGTTTAGGTTCGTGTTAACTTTGGATAATGTACAAAATAAACGTATTTCCGGTGATTTTAGACGTCGCTCTTTTATTTTGAAAACCCCCGACCGGAAGTGTTATAGTGTCTGTTGCTAGCAGCTTGACTTTCTGTGCTTTTCGAGCTAACGTTACCGTAACATCATTAGTTTCCAATGGAGAGGACCTCGGCTCACATGCAGCTCAAACTACCTATTGGAATAAATTACTTGATTGATGTTTAACTTGTCCCTGTGTGTGTCCAGTCATTTCGACTAGCAAACGTTGTATTTAACGTTACCTCAGGACGGATACCATTGTATTTACTTGGTTAGCTAATGTGGATAGCATTTTGAATAGACCCAATGCTAGCTGGCTGGCTACATCTTTATTTACTAAATTATGGAGGCTTTTTAATCGTCAAGGTAAGAGGATTTGTCATGATCAACTGAAGGCGTATGCTATGGAACAATATGTGCTTGGGTTTTCAGAAAAAGGCGAGCTATGTGACGCTGATTATTTAGCGTCAACGCTGGCTTCAACAATGGAGGATATTATTCTCTGCGGGACTAATATTATTCTATGACAGCCCCGCCCCCATTCGCTAACCAACCAATCACTGCTACGCAATATCAACCCAACGGTTGTTCAGATTAGATTCTGGGGACATGTACGCAACGTCCAAGCAACACAGTCTACAAGACCCTCTAAAACAACCGCGCTGAAATCGCGCAGATGTTGTGTTGCAGTTGCTTTGAAGTTGCTGTAGCATGTAGAGGCCTTAAGGCACTGGTTGTAGTCACCGCCCACAATCAACAATTCGCTCAACAACAGAGCGAGTGGAATTACTTCCTCAAACGGGTTGACGTGCGTGGGTGCCGACAGATGTGTGCACTCGCGGGGATGGAGCTTCTTCACTCGCATATCACTGTCAAAATATCGTTGCACACGCTCCCGCGTGCGCCCGTATTCCGATCCGTGCAATAATATTCACAGGGGTATATATTGTCATTTGAAACAAGTTACCAATGCATTGTCCCGTGGGATTATGCCCCCCCGTGGCGAAATTAATTAGTATCCCCCTTCTCTATCTCTCTATATATCTCTGTCTGCCAGTGCAGACTGTGGGTGACTGTCACTCAAAGCGCTTATGGGCGGAGCCCAGCCCAAAACAGCTTGAAATCTTGAAGTGGAAAAATGCTGCTTTAGGGCTTGTGTCCATAGGGGACGTTTTATGAGTTGTCAGCTCCTTTCTGTCATTCATTTCTATGCTACAGGCGTGACCGGCGCGCTCCTCTTCCCAGAGCCGCGCCTCACGTTTTATGAGCTCTCGACGGCAGCGTTTTTGGCGGAGCGCTCCCAGCTCATAAAGTTGAAAGTAGTTCAACTTTTTTGGAAAGGAGCGCGCTCATCAATGTAACTCATCGAGGAAGGGGCGGAGCCGCGGCTGGCGCGAGCTCTGGGGAGACCCAGAAAAATGCTTGGAACTTTTTTTTCTTCTTTTTTCAAAGCGGTCCGCCTCGAAAAAAAAAGGCTATTAGTGGACACATAGCCTTAGAGTACTTGATTAGAAATACAAAACAATGAGAGAGAAAAAACGTTGCATATGTGTTCCATAGACTCTCAGGAATTGTGTAAAATTGCCCAAATAGTGAAAGGAATAGCAATGCATGTCCCCTTTGTCTTCCTTTATTAATCCCCTTGGGGAAATTCAGGGTGCTGCGAAGCTTGCTACAAAGCTCTTTGTAAAACTCTGGACATAGTAGCTGTGTATTCGACTAAATGCACAAGTTGTAATCTATAAATCTATTCTTGTTCATGTTGTTTGTGTAAAAACAGGATAATTGTATCAAAGCACGAACATGATGGTAATGAGCTCCAGGTGACTCCAGAGTTCCGTTTACATGTTGCCAAGAAATTGGGACAGTTACTCGACAGGTATTTCCCCCCCCCTTTTTTTGTAATCTTTTGGTGATATTCCTTTTATTAATTTCAAATGTGATAGATGAGTTTGTGCCTGTTTATTTACGAAGAAATACTTATAACCTCCAATTTTATTATCAGTTCCATTTCAGAGATGCCTGCTGAAACAGTTGGGAAAAGTTGGACAGAATCGGGTAAATGTGATGATGAAGGTGGGGTTAGCTTCTTTTTTCTCGTGCTTGCACAGCCAGATATTGTATGCTGTGTCTGTTATCACCCCCAAGAAATGCTGGATTCACACTGGTTTTCTTTTTCATACAGGATTTCGTCTGTTTGGAACATCTATTCCAGGGCAGGAAGTTGATGATACTCCACCCCCTGTAAGACGTCGGCCCATTCCTAGTTCAAGGTAATGACTCTTGCGCTTTTGTTGTTTTTGCCGCAACCTTTGAACGTCTGATGTTTATGATATCATATTCGTTGTCAAATGTATTAGTTCATGTACATATCAACTGGACAGAATTCGATATGTTCCCACACACACATTAACGATTTGTTCATTTGTCCAACACTCCCAGTGACAGCGACAGCGAGATGGAGAGTAGGCTGAGAGAGGCAGCGGTGTCCATCACAGACCTCCTCCCCCCGTCGTCGCTCCCCAGCGCACTCTCATCTTCCTTCAGAGAAGCTCAGGGAAACATGGGGAAAATGAAAGGAGAAAAAACACAGGAGCGAGGAGAGGGAGTGGAAACTCCTGTTGGCAAGAAGAGGAAGAGGAGGAAGAAGAAGAAACCACCTCAGGGAGATAATGAAGATGTGGCTGGAACACTGGGAAAGATACAGGAAGAAGAGACCCTTCTTCGTAAGAAAAAGAAGAAAAGAAAATGCCACTCAGAAGAGAGTGGAGGACAGGTGGGAAGGTTGGACTCTGCAGTGCCTGCTGCCTCTAATGCTCAGAGCAACAGTGAGCCTGGGCACCCAGAGGAGGAACGTGTGTCACTGAAAGTGAAGCGGAAAAAGAAACGTGAAGCTGCAGGTGAAAATGGAGAGCAGGGCTTAGACTGAGACTGTTCTGTTTATGTGAACTGTGATTCAGTTCAATAAAGTTATTCAATGATATTTCTCGAAAGTTATACATTTTACGTTATTGGTCATTTAGGGTGACTTGGTCTGGTTGCACATGGTAATTTTTTGTCACAGCTGACATAGTTCACATTGTAATGATGGGTGTTAATAAAAGTCAATTATTTTGTATCTACTTTTTCTCCCATCGTTATGCCAATTCCCCCCTCCCCTTCCTGGTCATTGCACGCATGTGTCCCCCACTGGTCTGTCTAGGGACGAGCCCTGAAGTCTATCAGATGCTTCCTCCGAGACAGAGGAGACAGCCAGCAGCATCTTTTCACCTGCCAGCACGGACTCTCATTGGTGAGGTGTAACGTGTGGGAGGTCACACTACCCTCACCATCTCCCTCCCTCGCTATGTAGGCGCCCTGACCGACCTGTAGGAGCCGCTGTGGTATTCTGACCAGAATACCACCCCGCTGACTCTGCCAATTGAGCCAGTATGACGGCCGGCCAAGCCGGAGGCAACGCTGACAGCCGGATTCAATACCAGTGTCGCTCGTGTTGGTGACGAGTGCTTAGTCCGCTGCGCCGCCCAGCCACCTCCCAATAAAAGTCTATTGAAGATAATTTAGGATGATGTTTTTGTTGTAAGACCGTAATTGCTGAACAGAGGTGTTTTCAAATGATATGACTAGCTTTCTATTTCAAGAAATCTTTATGCCGGGGCGGCTAAGTGGCGCAGTGGGCAAGGCGCTCGCCACTAATGCAGGAGATGCTGGGTTCGAGCCCAGCTCTCGGCATTGCTACCAGCTTGGCTGGTCGTTCATACTAATTCAATTGGCAGTATTAGGGGGTGGGAAGCTGGTGGGTGGGGATCGGATGTTGTGGACAGCGACTCCTACAGGTCGGTTGGTGCGCCTGCGCAGTAGAATCAGGAAGAGACGGGGGCGGCGTGTCCCTCCCACGCAGACCCCCGCCGCTGAGAGATCGCGCTGTGCAGGTGAAAAGATGCGACGGCTGACTCCTCGAGTACCGGAGGGGACACGTGATGCAAGGCTTCGTCCACATTGCAGCCGGCCTGTGGGAGGCATGGCCTAACGGCGTTCGAGATGGGAGGGTAGAATTGGAAGATACAAAATTGTTTTTCACAAACTGGTGAAACTGGTGTTTGCAAGCTGTATTTAATGATTTTAACATGGGAACATGGGGCTTCCTGGTTGAGGGCTCCTAAGGGTAGGCGAGAGTAGGAAAGTATTCAGAGTAGACGAAATACAATGTAGGTTTTTCTTTTTTTGTTAAAAATAAAGAAAATTACTCTGGTCTTATCCTTTAAGTGTTTTTTTTAATACTGTAGTGACCATGTGCCTAATCACCCTATTTGAAAGTTAAATAGTATAATCTTCCTTATCAAAGCAGTTGAGGATGCGCCTCTATTTTTTAAAGAAGCCATTTACACTGTTTGTGATACATGTACAATTTATGAATATACATTACAAAATTATATAAAAACAAAACATTTTGCTATTGATTCACAATTGATTTTTTTTCTCCAGTACTAATAGCAAAAGGTCTACTCCAACATTGGTCCTTGTTCGTATGCGGTTTGAATTGTAATGAGTCTTTGAAATGTCTGGACAGAATCCTCTGAGTCAAGTCAGTCCAGAGATTTTTGTGAGTCAGTAAGTCCAGAGATCTTCATGAACGTCTACTGTGCCGTTTCTGGAAATGTACAATAGAGGTAGATGTCCATCCCATTAAGAGAATGTATGCACCTCTTAAGAATACACCAAACACTTGTATTTGATCCACCCCCCCATCGTCACTTCCCATGGTGGTCACACTGTATTACTTAGGCGCTACTGTGCGGTGGAGACCATTTGCGTGGGAATGTAGGAGCCGATGTCCGTTGGTGAAGGTGAGAGGAGGTGAGATTGATGACTTTCGGTGGTGTGCGATGCTGGATATAGCTCTAGGTTTTCAGATGAAACTGTTGATGAAACAAAGCGTGTCATACAAAATGTCCTTTAACTTACAATAGAATGTAAATTGGTGCTGTGTGTAGCCTGTATACCTGGCGTGGTGGGCTGCAGGAGGGAGTCTTCCTGAATGGGTGTGTCTCTGTGGTCGTCCGGATCCGAGGTTAGAATCTAACCAACACAAAAGTCACAGGTGGCATCAGACGGAATATACCAACCTCCTTTCAGTTCAGTTCAGAAATGCTTTATTGCTACTCAATATTGTCAATGACAATTCCAATGTAGAATAGATTTTATTTCTAAAATGTAGCAAATAAGATAAACACAAAAAAGAATAATCAATCAAATGAACAGTAAACAAAGCAAATTCTCCATAACCAAAATAAATATTACATGTCCAAAAAGGAGTAGGAAGAAGTATACTTATATGGTTGCTTTTCTTATAACCTAAATAAGGATCTTAATGTCGAATGATATCGCAACAATAAATATTAGGTTACTGAAAGCTGTCCATCAGCAACACATAGTGGTCCTTTGGGATTTTTTAATATAACCTCAATTTGGAGGTGCTTAACACATCCTCTCTTTTTTTTCGCTTGCTCTCTTACCCATCTCCCCTCATCTCCTCTCCATACCTGTCTGACTGCAGCAAGGCTGGTCAGGGTTCCAAGGCTGCTACTATCAGCAATGACCATGGCTTGGGACAGTAGATTGGATGACGGACATTGGGCCATGTCAGACTTACTGTACACTGCAATGGAGAGCAAAATAATATATCTTATCTCACCAAACCTGGCCTGGTAAACTAAACACTGGGTATTTGACTGGTCCAGCCTTACTGTGGCATGGGAGCGGTGCCATGGTTGCCATGAATGGACTGTGACCCATGTGACCTGAGAACTGCTGTGCAATTTGCTGTTGAGGGGAGGCATGAAGCTGCTGCTGGAAGGAGATTGGTTGAAGAGTGGTGAACCCTCCCCCTATGTTGTTGATGATGGGTAATGTCTGAGGTTGAGTGGAGGACAGACCTGTGAACCAGCAACAAAAACAACAGGGTAACACTTTACAATAAAGTACACATGATTTTGAATAGTTACCAGGGAACAAACGAGGAAGTACCCGCTAATAAACCATTAGTTATTGAGTAACTCCTAATCAAATTATATACTAGTTGATTACTTCTGAATAATGTGCAAAACGGCACATAACCAATAAGAAATCTGTGGTTATTTACATAACCCTAGTTATATGATTGCTGGACTGCTTCTCACGCCAATTGGCACACACTGAAATAATTTTACTCATTGTATCATTGACCTGGGCATGCCCCCACCTGCAGCTTATAAGCAGATGTAAGCCCCACAATATCTTCCTAGCCTCTTTCACATAAAAAAGATTAGGGCCAACAGGGTGAGAAAAATATAGGTTATATTTCATGCTGGCTCCACGTCTTACTTCGCCTATTGAATTAAAGGGCGAAGTAAGAGCGTAGCCCTGATCAATGTATGGCCCTAATAGGCCAAAAAGAAGGATACAGTACAGCCCAAACCCTGTCACACCCAGGAAGAGGGCTCAGAGGTGGAGCTGTATATAATTGTGTGTAATGCACGTGGTGAGTATTATGCACCAGGCGAGTATTATGCACCAGGCCAACATCCAGAGCTGACTAAGGCAGATGGAAGGGCTGATATCAGAGACAATTTCCTGGGCGAACAGCTACAGAAAAAGCCCTCTGGAACAACAATTAGTCTATCCAATTGATCAGATAGAGGATCTAGATTGGAGATGAAGAAATATCCCTGTGCGTAGAAACCACAGAATATACCCTACATGGAAAAGTAACAACCTGCACCAGAAACAGTAGGATGGAACTAGACTGATGTGAACGGGGGACTCCAGCACTGAGGAGTCAGGACAGAGTGAGAGATAGAACTATCAGCCATGTCCAACAGGGAGAACCAACCGGTTGAAAGGACAAAGAGGCTGCAGAGCAGATGTCCTCTACTGAAAGCCTCCTGAGAAAAGCAGATGAGGCAGTTTCTCCGAGTGGAGTGTACTCTGATCAGCGCTAGACAGACATTGTTTAAACAGAGTCCTGCCTTTAGTTGACCCCCCGTGACACACCAACAGCTGCTAGGTGGACTTGAAGCCCGTTGTGCGTACAAATAGGACACAGCAGGTGCAAGCTCTTTTCCATCTTGTCGGAATGAGGAGGCAGATAGAAGGCTTTAGGAATAATATTCTTAGAGTGAAATGAGCTTGAGACCCTTTTTGTATCACAAACAGTACTGTATTTGTAGATCTGGTATGTCATAAATGTCTAGATGTAGCTGTACTGTCTATCTGTATGTCATGTATGTCATATTATGTTATGATGAATTGAAAATGGGGGACCCTGATGTAAACAAGACTAAAGTATTTCTCTGGTCTGCATCCCCTTACCAATTGTGTGTATTGAGCTGTACTGTATTGTACCCATTCTGCAATCTGTTAATAAAATGTTCAATCAATCCATCAATCAAGCTCTGGATGTTCTTGGGGTTAAAGGCAGGGTTGGGCCTGCAGAAAGTGTTTTACCAGAGGATAGCTGGAAAGAGACCTCACCTCGCACCATGCCTGGAAAATGTGCCACTTCCCTGCCCTATGCTGTAAACAGTGGACGAAGCATGCACACTCTGGATTGTTTTAATTACAGAGGAATTAATACCTATTTTCCCTAGGCTTAGCTTCTCATCAGCCAAGCCATCAACCGCAGTCCAAGGACAGGACGATGCCACACAATACTCTGCACCTGGGATAGGTCTCTCTGAGACCATGGAATGGCGTATGGAGCTGCTAGGAGTTGCATCAGGAAAATGATAGTCCTGCACTCTAGTCTCACTCTCTCCAACAATGGATTGAGGAAAACAGGGAGAAGGCATCCACTCCCAGAGGAGGATTGTCCTTCTGTCTCACTGAAAACCACAGGGGGCAGTGTGTGGACTCTCTGCTTGCAAACAGATTCACTACACAAACCAATTCCAAACCTGTTTCACTATGTCTGGGTGTACCCTCCATTTGTCGCGGTGGGGTCCCCCTCAAGACAGTGTGAAGGGAAGAGATGCCCAAAGCCATAGTTCCACTGCTGACTGGTGGAGAAGGGAGGAGTGAACTGAGGGATCGTTTGAGCACAAGAAGCACTGCCCTCAACTCAGGCATGTTGATGTGCTGCTGGGAAGGAGCATATATTACCCACAGTGGCTCAGGAGGTAGAGCGGTCGTCTGATAGTCGGAAGGTTCCAGATTCAATTCCAGAGCAAGACACTTAACCCCTAATTGCTCCCGATGTGCAGGTTGGCACCTTGCATGGTTGCTTCTGCCATCGGTGTGTGAATATGAGTGAATGGGTGAATGTGAGGAACAAAAAATTGTAAATCGCTTTGGATAAAAGCGCTATATAAATGCACTATAAATGCGCTATATAAATGCACCATTTACCATAGAAACACCCCTTGAGAGGATCGCTGGCTCCCCCCAGTGGTTTAGGTCACTCATGACAGATGACGGAATCCTCAGCATTTTGGTCTACAAGATACACTACATGACCAAGCTACCCATGTACATGTCAAAATACTTCCCAAAGGTCAGTGAATAGCACGATCACAACACCAGAGGGAGCTCCACAAATCATGTTAAACCCAGATTCGGCTCAAACAAGGGACTAAACACGTTTCGCAATTATGTGGTGTGTCTGTGTGGTTCTCCAGCTGCACAAAGGCAGAGCAAGAGGCTCTACAGAGGGTGGTGAAGGCGGCAGGCAGGATCGTCGGGACTCCTCTACCAAACATCACCTCCGTCTTCACCTCCCGCTGCCTCCACCGCTCCAAATGTATCATCAAGGACCAGTCGCACCCAGCACATCACCTCTTTCAGCTCCTTCCCTCAGGGAGGAGATACCGGTCAATACATGCTAAGAGTACACGATTTAAGAACAGCTTTTTCCCCCAAGCAGTTAGACTGTTAAACACTCATTGACTGTCCCCTCACGTGCACCATGCACTTACCACTGCACTTGATAATCTTTGATTACCACCCATTATGCACTTTATTATTTAAAATATTCTGTTATGTACAGTGTTATGTGTTATGTGTTCATGTATGTATTATGTACTACGGTCTGTGGGAGCTCCCCTGAAATTTCGTTGTATACTGTGCAATGACAATTAAAAGTCTATTCTATGTGGAACGCCCTACCCAAAGCTGTAAAGGAATATGAATCACTACCCACTTTCAAAACCACTCTCAAAGAACACCTACGGGAGACTGCAATTCGAAACTGGCCCCTGTAAATGTCCTAACCCAACCCCCTCCAATGTACAGTAAATGACCAAGTATGGTTCTGTCAATATTCCAATGTACAGTTTTGTTTGTTACATTATTATTATATTATTGCTAGGAAAAGTACCTTCCCTTCCGCCAACCACCATGGTATTTCGGAAAATATATGTACCCGTTTGACATTTGTAAAAAATTATTCGTCTTTTGCCATTGACTACCATTCATATTTTTTCAGAAATAGGGTCCAATGGTGGTCCAGAGGAAGGGGAGGGACTTACGTCTCTATAATGTTGAAACCTGCCATCTGTTAATAAAATGTTGAATCAATCAATCAATCAATCAATGAAAGAGCGCTAGTTGTAGTATATACTGTACTGTATGCCAGATCTACCTCTTCGGAATGAGAAGAGCCTGATAGAAGACAACTAATACTTTCTGTCTCTTCATTCATCCTGTTTGAAACAGGTTTATAATGTGCAGAATCACAATACACAATACACTAGAAATGGATAGCATACACAATGTAAGGGTCCACCTGTCCTAGGACCCTCCCCTCCTTTCCGTCCTCCTCAACAGCCCCCACCTTTGCACATACTTTTCCGTGTACTTCCTCCACCTGCTGGACAATTCTCGACATTGCACCTTGTAAATTTATGTCTGCTCAAACTGTCTGTCTTTCTGAGTGTTCTCACCATCCTGCTGTCTATCCCTGTGTACCTCTTGCCCCTTGTTTTCTCTTGTCTGGTATAGCTTGTGATTATTGTCTTTAGTGTTTTGTCCCCAGTGTGTTTTGTGGTGTTATTCAGTATTTTAGCCCAGGGTGTTCAGTCTTTTCTTGTGTGTTTCCTTCCTGGTTGTCTCACCCCATGTGCGTCTCGTTTTTGCTAATTGCCCTGCTGTCTCTCTAGTGTTAATTGTTCCCCCTATATCTGGTGTGTGTTCCCTCCCCTCCATTGTCGGTTCATCGTTTGTTACTGTTGTGTTCCAAGTCCATGTTCTTTTTTTTTATCTACTTTTTCTCCCCATTTTCTATTTTTCTCCCTTCCCCAATTTCGTATTGTCCAATTCTACCCTCCCCTGTCTCGAACGTTGTTAGACCATGCCTCCCACAAGCCGGCTGCAATGTGGATGAAGCCTTGCATCACGTGTCCCCTCCGGTACTCGAGGAGGCAGCCGTCGCATCTTTTCACCTGCACAGCGCGATCTCTCAGCGGCGAGGGTCTGCGTGGGAGGGACACGCCGCCCCTGTCGCTTCCTGATTCTACTGCGCAGGCGCACCAACCGACCTGTAGGAGTCGCTGTCCACAACGTCCGATCCCCACCCACCAGCTTCCCACCCCCTAATACTGCCAATTGTATTAGTATGAACGACCAGCCAAGCTGGTAGCAACGCCGAGAGCTGGGCTCGAACCCAGCATCTCCTGCGTTGGTGCCGAGCGCCTTGCCCACTGCGCCACCTAGCCGCCCTCCAAGTCCATGTTCTTGTTCTGTCTCCTGTGATCCTGTGCGTCTTATAGTAAGTTCCTAGTGTTTTGTTTTCGTGTACAGTCCGTCTGGTTTGTTAGTGTTTTATTTGTAGTTAGGTTTATTTTTTCCCCTACCAGTTCTGCTGTGGTTTTCTGTTATGGTTTTGTATGTGCTCTCATTGTGAGCAATTCCTTGTTTTTGTTTGCTGCTGCCTTTTGAAGAAACAACATATTTGATACAATTCACCCCTGGCTCAACGTCTCGTCTGCCTATTCTCTCCTCGTCCTGTTCAGCAATTGGGTCCTCGACAACACTATCCGTAACACACAAGGTGCAATGAATGTTAATGGTTAAAGCTAGCTAAATGTATTTCCTTTTGGTTATTTTTGGCTCCTTGACACTTTATTTTGTAATGTAATGGCTCAAATTAACATTTTAACATGTTGTACATATGAGAAAAGAGTGCCTTGGGTTATAGTATGCAGTTTGTACTATAAATATATAGCACCCTTGTTGTTCACTTAGCCCTGTTAAGCAATGAGCTGATACTGCAGTAGGTGGTTGTATGCTAACTAAGCTACGCTAATTGCAACTAAAGTTAAGACATTTGTTTAAAGCACTTGGTTCATCTAACTAAAAATAGTAAGTAGAATACTTGAATACTTACCAGAGTGAAATTCCTTAAAGGAACCTGTAGAGAAATTATACATATTATATTATTATACACAAATAATGAATGTGAATGGTAATTGGCCAATAGCTATAGAATATTTCCAGTTAACCGATAAGAATACGTATGTGGGTAAATTAAAAAGATTGACACAAAAGAGATGTTTTCAGATTTTATTTTTGACAAAAGAGAAGAACACTATAATTGGATAATAAACAAATGTTTAATAAAGAAAGAGAAGAGCCTGAAAGAAGACAACAACTAATGCTTCCTGTCTTTTAATTTTTCCAGTTTGAAGCAGGTTATTACCATCTGGGGCCTGTAACATATTGATGAATTTCTAGTAATAACTAAGTAGTTATTTATCAGTAGGGTTATGCACCACTTCACTCAGGGGGAGGACATTGAGACCTGGTGATTAATGGACAGGTACTGATTCAGTACTCAGTAACAACTCAGTATGAAGCACAATCTTACTTGATGGGGCACACAATGGGTAACAAATGGACAGGTAATCATGATATCTGTTTATCTTTAAGGCCATTGATGGAAAATTGCCACCAGGCATAGCCTATATCATAATGATGCTAGATTGGAATTATGGACCTTATCTGACCCGCTCAAATCAGTCTGAACTTGGTAACTCTGTCTTTTGTTTTTATGCACCAGTTTGCTGGAATGATATTCAACTCACACTAAAAATGAATACCCCACTATCATTATGAACAATTCAAAAACGTGATCACAAATCTCCCTACCTCCTTATATATTGTTTCATTCATGTGTCACAATGATAATAATTCAGCGTTATATTCATTTTAAATCTTAAAACAGTAACTGGACATGTCTTGTTTGTCAGAATTTAAAATCAGGTGTGTTCATGGTGAAAGGAGGGCCTTTTTGCATAGTACCTATGGATGTGCATGTAACCTGCTTTTATGAAATTTTCTTTTGTAGGAATGCTTCTCAATGTGTTTTAAAGCCTTTACAGTACACAAGGTATGGCCAGCATTGTCACAGGGTCATAATGAAGTAATGATTTGTTATTGGTTAAGTGCCGTTTTGTGCATTATTCAGAAGTAATTAAGAACTATGCATAAGTAAAGAACCATTATAAGGATTCACAGATAGCCACAAACAATGAATTACATATTCATTAACATTTGAATGAATGATTCTCAATTAAATAATTATTAGCTACTCTATAAAACAGAGGTGTGGACTCGAGTCACATGACTTGTATGACTTCAGAGTCAATAAAATCATAAAAGACTTGCAACTCGACTTTGACTTTAACACCATGACTTGTGACTTTGACTTGAAAGTCTTGTTAATAAAGTATGCCATGAAAAGTGTAAAGCAAATCAACTTAATTTCCCTGATTACAGTTGAATCATCTAAATGTAATATACATTACATTTGTAAATAACGCATTAGGAATAGTTTAGGACTCAAAACCCTAAGTTTCATATTTGTGACTTGCTTGAGACCTTTCTCTACTTGGCACTTGACTTGGGTGTAAAGTTGAGTGTAAAGACTTGAGACTTGTTTTGGGATTTGCAAAACAATAACTTGGTCCCACCTCTGCTATAAAATGTGATTAGGGGTTACTACCTGTTCATTAACATAATAGCTAACAGTCGTTTTTCAATTAACTAATCATTAGCTACTCTATATAAATTATTATATTATACTATAAAAATGTATTAGGAGTTACTCAAGAACTGTCCATTAATTACTAGCAGTTAGTTCCTCATTTGTTCCATGGTAACTACTCTTGTGTAGTTGTGTAGTTGTGTGTACCTTATTGTAAAGTGTTACCATCAACGGGAAAAGACAACATTCTATCAAAGCGTCAGATGGAGACAGCTGTCAGTTGTTGTTGTTGTGTGTTGTGTAGGGTAGGACAAGTTACCTATGAGAAGAGAGGACTCTCCCAGACTCATGACGCTGGGTAGGGAGGCCATTATGAGCCCCTGGTGAGGGACAGGTGATGCAGTCAGGTTGTGCAGTGAGGTCAGAGTGCTTACTGGGGGCAGGGGGCCACCACCAGATACCTGAGACCAGAGGAGACATGATGGTGATGAGTGGTGGCAGGTTTACATGATACTAGTATGAGATGCTGATGACCATGATAGATGTTCTCACTGGTTTCGGATGATGCATCTCCAGGAGTGTGTGGCTGGGCTCCAGTTGGACAGGACTGGCCACCAGGCGTCCCCCCAAGCCCCTGTCCCCGCCATTACTCCTGATTAAATTGTCACATGAGATGTGATGGCTATACTTCATACCTAAAAAGAAGACATTGTGCTGAATTGTGATCTGACCCCAACCTTGTGTTCTTAATCGAAATAGAGTGTTGATCCATTTCTGAATTGGGGCAGCTGGTTCTTCTGGGGGAGTTCTTACCTTGTCCAGGGCTTGTTGAGAGGGTGTGGTTAGAGGAGCTTACTGGTTGACTGTTATAAGGTGTATCAAGAGCAAGCTTATGGCGGAAGGCCTCCTCTTTGCGGCGGTTGGCGAACCAGTTATACACTCTGACCTCTGTGACGAGGTTAGAGCCCAGGCCAGCTAGCTGGGATGGAGACACTCCCCTCTGTAGACACTCAGCCCTGCATGAGGAAGAGCACAACACAGTGTAGGGCTTTAAACTGTTGCAGACAAAGCCACAATCAAACTGTAAAACATGTTTGAAATTAGATAAATAGATATCCTGAAAATATTGTCCTGCAAACACCAGTAACTGCAAGTAAGTAGTAAAAGAGAAAAATTGAAGTAAAAAAATATATATAATAATAATAATAATAATAATAATAATAATAATAATAATAATAATAATAATAATAATAATAATAATAATAATAATAATAATAATAATAATAATAATAATAATAATAATAATAATAATAATAATAATAATAATAATAATAATAATAATAATAGAGTTTACCTTCTATACCACCAAATGCATTGGTGGTACACAAGTAGATATTCTATAATGTGCTAATAATTCATAATTATTTGTACTGTTATACCTATTATAAACTTTGAAGTTATTTTTCTCGGTTTTACTACTTTGTAGTAGTACTGTTGTTTGCCTTTTTAGGTGAGGGCAGTATAGTTAGGAGGTTGTTTTTGGGTGTCTTCTTATCATCTCTATCTCACCTGTTACACTCCTCCACTAACCCCTCTCTCTCTTCCTTGCTGGGGTTCTTTTGACGTTCATAGGCATGGAAGAGGATCTGCTGGGATGCAGGGCCCCATTTGAACCTGTTCCTGCGTCCCTTCCTGACCTCCTCTCCTTGTTCCTCGCCAGATGCAAGACCATGTCTGGCATTGGTGAATTCTGTATGGGGACGGTCAGTGAAGGTTATCATGTTATATTGTCTTCAAAGGCTTTATCCTACTCTTAACCAAGTGTCTGAGCCTAGCGGTCTAATGATAGCATAATGTTTGTTTATGTGTTTGTTTAAAAAATAATAAAAAAAAAAAAAAAAAACATTGTGATTTAAGGTGATAGCTCACCAATAAGGGCTTCGTAAATAAACAAATACCAATTATTATTGCGCCTCTCTCTGCAAGAGAAGATCAACCAACCATATCATACTGTACATAGCAATGACATTGTACAGCAATGACAACATGAGAACATGACTCTGACAGTGGTAGCTCTCTGAATACTCACGCTGGTTGATTTCACCCTGCTTCTTCACATACCAGCTGTACAGAGCGGCCCGTTTCTGGTTCTTCATGGGCGTGCCCTTGTTGAGGTGCTGGGAGAGATGGGACTGATTTAGACCTGTGGACTCTACCACCTCTCGCTGAGGGAGGTTGTGCTGCTGCATGTAGGATTTCACCAGCTTTGCAACACGCCAAGGGTCCTCTCTGGTTACAGATGGGACACAGATACACAAACACAGACACAGGCATGAGAATATACAGTAGGTATGAATTAGATTATGTATGGAAACATGTACACAATATAAGCACACAAAGAGAAAACATGGCTTGCAAGGGAGGGAAATGGAGAGGCGTATTATTGACTGAGAGAGATAAGAGGAAACGCAATAGGGCAAAGTCCGCCTCTCTTAGGTCACTGGAGAATAATAAAAAACACTGAACAATTTATGAGCCTTCATTTGTTACTTTATAACTCACATTTCAGGGGTAAGCTAAATATACAAAACGTCAGGACAGACTAAATGCAAATGTTTTGTTGAAATCTATGTTTTAGGATGACTGTGGCTGTTCACAAGTAACGTTAGTTGTTGAGACCTTTTACTTTTTATGTATTTATTTATTTTTAACTTCTTTTATTTTTTTACTTCCAGATCCATATCAATTGGTTGACTTTATTTGATATGTCATGAAAGCGATAACATTGCCATATCCAAATGCTGGTATTACAAATATATAATATATTAGTATGAGAAAAACCACTTGTGCCTTATGTAAACACGGCCACCCACGCCCAGCCCAGCTCTATTAATCTTAACCCAAGCATGTTGCTCATTTATTAAGAAATGGCCAGAGAAGAATGATGGCGTGGGTAATTAGTAACCAGGAAAGGAGGAACTCTCCTTTAAATTCACCTCAGGGGCCAGGAGAGATCACAGAGAGGGAGAGAGAGAACAGGAGAAGGAGAGAATGGGAGAGAGAGGGGACACCAAACTTGAGAAGTACCAAGATTAAAGGAATAGAAAAAGGATATTATCAGGTAAACTAAATGCTGTTTCAACTCTTTAGTGCTTAGGCTTTGGTGCTGGGGGCAGGGGAAAGCAGACAGGAGAGTGAGGGAAGTTAGACGAGTGATGACTGTTTAAGGTTTTTTCAAAGGATACACATAGTGAAAGAAAAGTGGGAAGAATAGTCTTATAGAGTAGGGAACCGCCACTGTAGACAGACTATATGGCGGCGGTTCTCAAAGAGAGGCTTCCAGGGTTCCCCAGCAAAATGGGGAATAGTTTCATTTCACTGGAAGTTAGCACAATGAGAGTATGTATACGAATGATTACAGGTTTCACTCTCTCCCCACCTACAGTATAAACAGGCGTGGAATTCTGGACTAAATCATATCTAACAAACAACAGACTGGTAGGTCTTCTTAGATGGGGGTCCCGGGGACGAGACCTTATCAAAAGGGGGTCTGTGGCCTGTGACAATGTTGTGTTTGATAACTGCGGCTGCTATAGGGTACGAGATCTACTTACTGCAGTAGCTGGTCAACTGCAGCCCTCTGCCGCGCTGCCTCCTCTGGCGGAAGCCTCTCCAGATCCCGGAAAATGGGTGGTGGAAAATCCATGTCGCCGTCCTCTGAGCTCTCTCCATCCCCCCGCTCTCCCTTCTCTGCCCCAGGACCGGCCCTCTCTCGCTCCAGTTCCCCTATGGCCTGGACCAGGACGTCCCGTGACAGTCCGGAGCCCAACAGGGCCCAGATCAGCTGCTCCTGGAGAGCGGACAGGCGACCCGACGGCCTGGCCTTGGCTCCCCTGCTCCTCTCCTCTCCCTCCATTACACTGATGGCCAAGTCTTACCTCGCTACCGCCGTGCAAACAAACACACACACACAGCCTCTCATACGCGCTACCACACACACACTAATGGCAGCCGTACACTCAGCATATGGCCTTGTTGTATTTGTTAGCCCTCTTCAGCTCAGGAATAGAGAACTATGTTTCATTTTCCCTGTTTGACTTGCCTCTGGTTGTGTTCGGAGCCGTCTGGTTTTAGCTCTCCACCTGCTGTTTTGCTCTCAAAGGTCATTTTTTTTTGTTACCTTCCTCCCCTTCACCCCCTCCTCCTTACAGGCTCCATGTGAACTTTGTCCCCTGCTCCCTCAGGCCCCAACAGTGAACAAAGTGCAGTCAAAACAATAAATGAAAATTAAATTATGTTACAGCCCCATGCAGGGCTGTATAGGCACCTGTTTATCTCTCAAGCCAAACACCCGAGTTAGACAAGGTAAAAGTTCTCCCAAACATTATATCCACCCATAAATAATTTTACAGTTAAATAAATGTTTAGGCCTTGCTATCCTATCTGTTAATGGTATTATGAAATAATTTCGTTTTATTTCTTATTATCCAAAAAAATTACAGTATATTAGGGCACATGCTTAAAACATGGCCAGTATAAGGATAATAAGGCCTAAGTATATGACTACTGAAGTAAAAACAGACGCTCTTTGTCTTTAATACCACTAGAGAGCACTGTTGTATAAACGTTGACTGGTTGTGACCTATTGAGTTTCTAACTGAACGTCTCAGTATTGTGAGGTAATCTTAACACCAGAGTCTGTGAATACTACAAACCTTAGGTTTATATGTGTCGAACTTCCGTGCCATTGGGCACGTCGGGGGAGCAAGTCACCATGATCCTGATGAATTGAAAATGGGGGACCCTGATGTAAACAAGACGAAAGTCTTTCTCTGGTCTGCATCCCCTTAACAATTGTGTGTATTGAGCTGTACTGTATTGTACCCATTCTGCAATCTGTTAATACAGTTTTCAATCAATCAATCAATCAATCAATCAATCAATCAATCAATCAATCAATCAATCAATCAATCAATCAATGATAACAACAACCTCCTTCTCTCTGTCTGTCCACCTGTTGATTTGCCCCCTTGCTGATATTCTCAAGGCTCTTACTGTAGCTCACTTTCATAACCAAAATAATGGGGTTTATAGTATCCTCATCTCATATCTCCCCCAAAGGTTCTTCTACTCTGGAAAATCACCAATAGGCTAAATCACCAGTAAAACGCCTGGAATTAAATAGTGTCAAACATTCATCTATCACCAAAGGTGTAAAACACTGTGAGTAATAACTCTGCAATGTCTTAATACAGAAGTCTGGAAAAGTAAGTACTGCATTTTCCTTTTATTGAAAATGTGTAGGGACTAGGGACCCATATAAGGCACAAATAAACACTACTCAGATACTTTTCAAATAGTAAGACCTTTGCAAGTCTATTCCTTTATGACTTGTTGCCTGTGTTCATTATGTGAACAGCGGTGATACTGAATCATGAACATGCTGTTCTGGAACTCATACTCGAAAGCAGGGGCGTTTTTAGGGTTAGAAAACATTGGGCAATTTTTTTTAAGCACAGAAATACGCAATTTTAGAGTAATTAGAGATGAATACTGAATAACTAGAATCATTAGAGGTTCTCAAAGTGAGGTCCAGGTCCATGAGAGGGATCAGTCCCCATAGAAAATTCAAAGTTAACAGGACCAAATCATCAGTTTCTTATTTATTTATTTAGCCAGATAAAACATTGATCTGGTCCAAGAAGCCCCAACAGGAGTACAAATATACACACATATATATATATATATATATATATATATATATATATATATATATATATATATATATATATATATATATATATATATACATATACTGTACATACATACACATATACACCAATAACAAAATAAAAACACAGTTAAGAATCATACACATAAGCAAATAAACAAACAAACAAACATATGCACAGCCTATGTACAAAATAAATAAACAATTCATCTCTAGTCTTTACAGTTTTCTTCAATTACATAAACACTCAAATCAAAAGTATTACACAATTATCAAAACCTTACACTCAAGGAGCAAAATATAGGCCCAGATTTGCACCCCTACAATGTCAGCCTCACTTTTTGCAAAACAATACACACAGTGATTTGCAAAACACTAAACACACTTGCATTACATTAGACACAGAATGTCAAATTACCACACATATGAGCCAATTGGTTAAACACAGCCATCAGATGCACAAACACACCATTGCTTAATTGTAGATACACAATCAGGTTTAAGCACTATAAAAATGCAGCAGGTGAGTTCACCTGTCTTCAACCAAAATGGAAGGAGAGTGAAGTACTGTACACAGAGAACGTGAAAATATACAATACATTCACCAAACACTACACAAGACAACCAATGATGCAGACTGATGAAAATATACATTTTCTCCCATTTTCCCAAATCAGTCAACATGTCAACATGGAGAATCACAACAAAAAATTATCTTGCCAGATCCAGCTAGGCAAAGAGATAATGTCCAGTATTTTCTGTTTAAATCTTTTCAAAAAAAAATTGTGTTACTGTAATTTTAACCTGTACTGGATACAGTATTTTATGTTTGTCTGATATTTGCTGAGCTTACAGGGTTGTGCACATAGTAGCATGAAAACTGGGACATGTATTGTTGTGATTCTCCATGTTGAAATGTTGACTGATTTGGTTATATGGAGAGAACATTTATATTTTCATCAGTCTGCATCATTGATTTGGGTATATGGAGAGAAAATGTTATTTTTTTCATCAGTCTGCATCATTGATTTGGGTATATGTAGATAAATAAATTATATTTTCATCAGTCTACAGCATTGGTCTTGTGTAGTGTTTGGTGAATTTATTGTATATTTGCATATTCTCTGCGTACTTCACTTACAGTACTCTAATCACTGAGAAGTAGAATTGCTAAATGTGTTTTAGGTTAAGCACAGCAGTGTGTGTAACTAGTTCAAACAGAATTAAGTCATTATGTAACGTGTGTTTCATATGGTAACAAAATTAGTGTATGGTTTTGACAAGTGTTTAATTTAGCAAAGGATCTGAGGTGTTCTGATAATTGTGTGTGTGGTTGTGCTAATTGTGTGTTTTGAAACACCGGGCCCCGTTTTCAAAATCATGCTTAGGCAATCGAAAAAAAACTTTCATTTTCATTATATACATATGTTTCAGTCTTCTCATAAAAAAAAGATTTGATTTTTGGGTCTTTTCCTGCCTTTGGTCCGCTTTGCATTCACATCTCAAATGAACCGCAGCAGGGTTCACTTGCAAGAGTGAATGAGCTTTCACACCACCCCAAACCAACCGGACTATCCGAGGTTCGATTAAAGCTTATTATAGGACACTGGACATGGGTATGGATGGCTCCAGGTGCTGCTGCGTTAAAGTGCACATCTTCAATATCTGTACTATTTAAAAGCACAGTGCAGGACACACTCAAAGGTTATCGCACCTCAGAGATGGCAGTGGACATGTATGACAGGACAAAGGCCATATGTAATGGCCTTTGGATTGAGGAACATACTACCAGCCAAAGGAGGAAGCAGAAAAGGATGGACGAGTATGTAGTTGAGTCATCTTGTGGCACAAGCTCAGACCTCAGCTCAGGAGATCAGCTGAGACAGAGACTGTTCTATCCAGTCGTCGACAGAATGCTGCAAGAGCTTGAGAGCAGGTTCTCATGAGTTGGATAACAACTTATGAGAGGCATACAGGCATGTTATCCAGCCTCAGATCAGTTTCTCTCAGTGGAATTGCTGCAACCCCTCGCCACACATTACAATATCCAACTATTGCCAGAGGAGATCACAGTTGCAAAGTGTTTCCTGGTCAGGACAGGCAGAGATGCAGTCCCTACTATCCAAAGTGTCTTTTCCCTCCTGGATGATAATAATAATAATAATAATAATAATAATAATAATAATAATAATAATAATAATAATAATAATAATAATATAATAATAATAATAATAATAATAATAATAATAATAATAATAATAATAATAATAATGCATTTGATTTATAAGGCGCCTTTCAGGACACTAAAAAAAAGTCCACAAATCGGTGAATGAAAGAATTATAGGATCAAATGAAAACGACTTACTAAAAATGTTTAAAAGTACTAACAACCAACAAAAAATACCAAACACTAACAAACATTCAGCACAGACAATGGGGATGCTGACATAAAAAAAAAAAAAAATTTTTTTTTTTTTTTTTTTTTTTAGATCCGGGGCTAGGAGAAAAACATCCGGGGCTAAAGCCCCGGAAGCCCAGGGCTAAAGCCCCGGAAGCCCAGGGCTAACGACGCCACTGCTCGAAAGCCCCTGCAGGTGGCGTTGGGCTATGCTATGCAGTACCTACACATACCCACAGTATCTGACTTAATACAGTACCTACATACACCTACAGTATCTGACTTCATGCAGTACCTATATACATCACCTACAGTACAGTATCAGACTTCATGCAGTACCTACACACACCTACAGTATCTGACTTCATGCATTACCTATATACACCTACAGTACAGTATCTGACTTCATGCATTACCTATATACACCTACAGTATATGACTTAATACAGTACCTACACATACCTACAGTATCTGACTTAATACAGTACCTACACATACCTACAGTATCTGACTTAATACAGTACCTACACACACCTACAGTATCTGACTTCATGCATTACCTATATACACCTACAGTACAGTATCTGACTTCATGCATTACCTATATACACCTACAGTATATGACTTAATACAGTACCTACACATACCTACAGTATCTGACTTAATACAGTACCTACACATACCTACAGTATCTGACTTCATGCATTACCTACATACACCTACAGTATCTGACTTCATGCAGTACCTATAAATTATACACACCTACAGTACAGTATCTGACGTCATGCAATACCTACATACACCTACAGTATCTGACTTCATGCAGTACCTATATACACACCTACAGTACAGTATCTGACTTCATGCAGTACCTACACACACCTACAGTACAGTATCAGACTTCATGCAGTATACATACAGTACACCTAAAGTACAGTATCTGACTTTATGCAGTGGCTACACACACCTACAGTATCCGACTTCATGCAGTACCTATATACACCTAGGCTTCTAACTTAATACAGTACCTACACAGTAATACAGTACCTACACATACCTCCTTCACAATGGTTATAACTTATTATTATGTATTGTTTTTACTTTTGTTTAACTGTGTTAATAAATAAATACAAAAAAAAATACCTACAGTAGCCGGCTTCATGGAATTCTTTGTGTTGAGTGTAAGATGTGATATTTCTTCCTGGCAACTACCAGATTTCTACCAGCCTTTTCTTTGTGTCCTTTTCCTTGTCTCTCCCAGAGGAAGTTAGAATGGATGATAGGGTATTAGGGAACCAAGCAGGAGAAAGGGCAGAGTGCAGGAAAACCTTGGAGGTAGTCCCTCCTTATCCCTCTCCCTCTCTCTTCTCCTTCTATCTGTAACACCCATTCTTTCTCTCTCTCTCTCTCTCTCTCTCTCTCTCTCTCTCTCTCTCTCTCTCTCTCTCTCTCTCTCTCCCTCTCTCTCTCTCTCCCCCTCTCTCTCTCTCTCTCCCCCTCTCTCTCTCTCTCTCTCTCTCTCTCTCTCTCTGGATCACCTTGTACTATTCTCAGGTTCAGCCTATCACCACCTTTTTGTGTGGAGCTCTTGTTACCCCACCCTACCCTTGGGAAGATGGCATTGTACTGTATTTGGAAGGGAAACAGAGCTCCCTCTATCTTCCTGAGACATACCACTGACCTGTAATTAAGTCCCATTGTACTATTCAGAGGACAATCCTTGCCAGGAGAGACAGGGGGCAGTGTGTGTGGATTCTAAACTGTTCACACACTCAGTTTTTCACTAATGCGCTAACTTGCACAAACGGGAGGGGGGGGGGGGTAATAATTTTTTTTTTTAAAGGACCGGGTGCAGTGCACACAACATAACTGCTTGCATTTTCTGTTCCCTAAAGAATTCAAAGCGATTTTGGGCTTTGGAATAGGAGTTGTGTTCCTCTCCCTCCTGGTCTCATTAGTGAGGCATTGCTAGTGGTGTTTCTACCACTGCCTAGTGTGCACCCCCCCCCCCCCCCCCCTACACCACCACTACCACCATCCCGCCATTCAACCCCATTGATCATGCATGCAGAAATTTAACACACCCCTTAATTCCTGTCCAAATAGCCCCTGTCCCACTTTCGGAGCCTCGTCCCCTCCATCTGCAGAGTATAGAGAGTATGTGCGGCCAGTGCGAGAGCCTGCATCATCACCCCAGTGCTCCAAAAAATCCAAAGCTGCTCTGTTCCATGGACTTTGTACTCGTAGTATTTAAAATTATGTAGTTGTATGGGCGGTAATCCTCCTACTGTACGTTTGTGCAACTGTGAAGTTAGAGAAAATCTTAATATTTGTATGATAAAAACATAAGTCTGCGTTTGTACAGAAGTCTGACCAACGGGTAGGACAGGGTACTTTTTTTTCTACTCCCGGCCGTAAGACAAAACTGTCGTTGTCTTTGTCTGAAATTGTTCAGGCTACACATTGATCGGCCTTACATTGGTTAACAGGTCACATGTTAGTCGGTGTTGGGAAGGAGATTAGCTGGAGCAGAGCTGGCTTTGGTGCTAATTAAATACTTAAGACCCAGCAGTGAATGAGCACAGTACACAAACCTCCTACCGCACCACATTACAGAATGGTGTTTGCAGTATGGAAGGTGTATTAGGACAGAGATAGGCAATGCTGTGTTATTGATGCTAATGACGGGGCTGTAAAGAGGAACATTAGAATACTAATCCATGTAGTTCAAAATAAATAGCCATTGGTTTAATTTGGATAGCTTCCTTTTGGTAATATGTCTTCACTGTGGTAAAAGTCTGCTTACTGTCATTGGGCATTGGTTCTCAAACTTTTTCATGTCAAGGACCTGCTAAATTGATAACTGGCCAAGGACAGGCATTTGATAAGATTGTGTCCCAGGGAAAAGATATTTTTGTTCCATAACAGTGTAGTCACTCTTATACATTCTCTCACTGTACCAACTTCCAGTGAAGAACATAATTAGAGAAATAAAACTATTGCCCATTTTGCTGGGGACCCTTTGGAACCCCTGGGGGCTCCCGGACCCCACTTTGAGAACCACTGGACTAGGGTTGGAACTTGCAAAGGGTCGGAAACTTTCCAGGGACATTTCTGGAACTTTTCCATGGGAAGTTAAAGGAAAACGCCAACATTTTGGGGAATTAGCTTATTTGCCATCTACCCTGGAGTTAGACAAGAAGATACATACCTTTTTTCTTCTCTGTGCATGCAGTAGGAGTAGGAAGACGTGCACCGTTAGCCTAGCTTAGCGTCAGTCACTGGAAGTAGGTTCCTCCATTAGCCTAGTTCCAAACGTCTTCCTATTCCTACTGCATGCACAGAGAAGAAAAAGGTATGCATCTTCTTGTCTAACTTCAGGGTTCCCAAAATGTTGGAGTGTTAAGATACATACCTTTTTTTTCTCTGTGCATGCAGGAGTAGGAAGACGTGCACCGTTAGCCTAGCTTAGCGCCAGTCACTGGAAGTAGGTTCCTCCATTAGCCTAGTTCCCAACGTCTTCCTACTCCTACTGCATGCACAGAGAAGAAAAAGGTATGTATCTTCTTGTCTAACTCCAGGGTAGATGGCAAATAAGCTAATTTCCCAAAATGTTGGAGGTTTCCTTTAAGCTAGGGAATTTTGGAAATGTTGCCCAATTTCAATGAAACGTCTTGATTTATAATAGTGAATACATTTTTTGTAGGAAAATACACACAATAATGCAGTACTGTGTCTTGTGGCATGTTTTGGTTAAAAAAATAAAAGATTTCTGTAGATTCAAATTCTAAATTGTAACCCTACTGTTGACAATTTTTTTTCTCCACATGCCTCAGAACTGGGGAATAATAACTCAACTAGGCTTTGGGCCTAGTTCACAGGTATAGTCATGGTTTCGTTATGAACTAATAGGCTACAACGGCAAGCCTACGCTTATATGCCTATATGTAGCCCATGGATGGAAGTTGCCTACTAAGTAGGATGAGAGGAACACGCGGGGACTAGAAGAGGTGGAGTCTAGACCAACTCTCCTTGAGACTATCTGCATCTGCCCGTTCCCCCTCACCCTGGGCCAAACCCCCGCCCCATCACTGCTCTCTGCTTGTTTTCTCAATCTCATACGGCACGGTCTGGACAGAACATACGGGCACGGAATGGAGACGGAAGGGAGCCAGAGCAGCCTGTCCACCACGGACTCCCCTCACGACCCCTGGTAAAAAGAAAAGTTTTTTGTATATATACCCAGCTATTTACTATCGGATACACCTCAGAAACGAACCTGTGAGTTGGAGAAGTGAAGCGACGAGGCCAGGGAGAACTAGTCTGCAGCCAGGCGTCCACTTCTTTTCCCCTTCTTTTTATTTTTTGCGTTACTGCATCGGAGAGGTTGCACACCTTCGGACAGAGACCTCTCTTTCATCGGCCCATGTGGACTGAAAGATTCTCGAACGAATGCTTTTAAACATAGCCATGTAGAATATTTGCTAAAATGACCAGGTTTCTTTATACCTTATTATAGCCTAAGACCAAACTTGACTCAACATTTGCTCTATGAATAGGCCTAAGTACATTTAAATGTTTTTTTTCTCCTACAGTAAAATGTTCATTGGCGGGCTAAGCTGGCAGACAACACAAGGTAGGCTTAAAGGCTTTCACCACCACTTTGTCATCGTGAAAGACACAGCCAAGCTGCCTCTCTTGAAACCCCCCAAATCACTGGCTCCAACAGAAAATATTTTCTTACAGTAAAAGTTTCTTGTGTACATTTCTATGTCTACGTCTTTCTATTTATATCATGTTTGAGTTTTAAATCTAGCTTGGTCCAAAATCAGAGCCCTCAGCATGGGCCCATAATGATAGATTATTCCAATATAATAATAAGCATTAAATTGGTCTGTTGAAAATTTCTTGCTACAAATAAATGAACTAGAATAATAATAATAATATATATTTTTTTTTTTAATAATTGTATGTGGTTATAAGGATTTTGTAATAATTCCCATAACTCCCACATATTGACCACTGTGTTTACCAGCCAGTTTGGAAGAGATGCTTTGGACCAAAAATCTGAATGGCCTGAGCAAAGTCTGCAACCAGGCCGTTTGACAACATGTGAATAATGTTTGAGTAATATGTCAGTAATTATCCAGCCACTAGTTTGTCTTATCTAGGTGGGTCTTTTTTCTCACAGTTGTTAACTTAACAGCACAATGTCTTTGTTTTACAGAGGGACTGAAAGAGTACTTCTGCAAGTATGGGGAGGTGAAGGAGTGTATGGTGATGCGGGATCCAGTTACTAAGCGCTCGAGGTGAGGGAGTTGTATATATGTACCCATCGGGGCTTCAGCCGACGCTGAAAGTTTATCTGAGCACGATGACTTCACACTGTGCACGTTGTGTTATCGCCCTCTCCTTGATTAATTCCTTCCTCTGATGTTTTGCAGAGGGTTTGGATTTGTTACCTTTGTTGACCAGGCCGGCGTGGATAAAGTCCTGGCCCAAACCAGACACGAGTTGGATTCAAAAACAGTGAGTTCTCTGTATTTACTCCCCGCCACCAACCACACAGACCTGCAGCTCCATGCTCAGGCCTTCTCTTTGATTAGTGATAAAAAATTTAATAAAATCCATCAGAGTAGTGTAAACATTTGCAAAAATGTTTCATGTTTATTCTGGTCCACTCTGCCAAAGGTTTTCCGCCAATGTTTTTCTTCAAACCGACAGTTTTAGTTTTTTTTCTTTGTTTGTTTGTTTTTTGAGATTCTCTATTTTTGGCCCATTGCCACAACTCAAGTATACTCAGCTATAATCCACATTATATTAGAGAGTCAACCTGAGTTCTTGTGGGCCATATAGGGAGCTCAATCCATATGTTAATAGTCGACAGTTGAGACACATGGAAGAATGGGCTCTCTCTGTGTGCTCCACTCTCCAGTGAAATAGACTAGAAAGTGTTAAGTGTCAATTTCCATAGAAACAGGGGGACCCAAACAGGGTTGTGCTCAGTTCCAATCTTTGATTTGGTTTCTTATCAAAAGTGAACTCAAAAACATTCTTCCTCTATTTTCTGTTACGTTGTTTTTTCCCAGGGGTAGGCATGACCCAAAAAGTTTTCTTTTTACGGGAAGAGTATGAATGCTTTTGCAACCTGAAACCTCAAAGGTGTCAGGGTAGTAATCCAATAAACAGATATATTCCCACCACCTCCAGTCAGTATATGAAGACTGTGCTAATAAACAGACAAACTCAATGTTAACAGATGGGATTGTTCTGCTTTTTACCTGCATTAATTGTACTTGCATGTTTTAGTGAGAGTGCTTAAGTTTGTATGTGTTTAAACTGTGTGTGAGAGTGTGTGTGTGTGTGTGTCTTTTGTCAGTAATGAATGTGGGCTGGTCTGGGAACAATGTGGCCCGTTGGTCGCCATAGGGATCACTGCTATCCCCCTTCTCCTCAGTGGGAGTGTGGTGGCTGTGGGTTAGTCACTGTATTGAAATGTGTGGAGGCTTCTTCTTTTGTGCTCCTCTTGAACGATACACTGTCTCAAGTCTCGAAAGATAAGCAGAAGTACTAGTGAGACTACATGAGAGAAAATGGAGCAGTGGGAAGGAAGGCTGTACAGTTTAAACAGGCAACAGAGGGTCAGGAAATGAGAACATTTCTGTTGTTGTTTTTTTTTACGCAAAAATTTTGAGATGAAAGTTGTCTGATAGAACATCATATCAAAAGATGGTGTTTCCTCAATGTCCCTACTGCTAGTGTCACTTGCAGGCATGACAGCCATGACAAGTAGGGCCATCATGGTTGGACGCCACTACTCACCATGGGGTTCGTTTCCATAGTGACCCCCCCACCCCTCCATTCTTGAAGAACGGCTCTGACACAAAAGCAAAGAGAGGATAACAATACACATTGTTCACGATAATTTCTAGGATACGAGAAATCAAGGCCAGCTCAAACAGTCATTGTCGCAGAGTTGGTGTCATGAAGCCGAGAGTCGAGCCACACTTACGGTTTACCCCAAAAGTGGCTTATTATGATTATTCACTTTAGAAGGTAAAGGAGCGATGATACTGTTCTTTTATTGCCGTTTTTGTTTTTACACTTACACAGGCGTGAATTAACACCATATAGACCTACGTAGGGTTCTCAGTCATGGCATGGCCCCTTGTGGCTGGCAGTAGGGTGTGTCTGTGGCGTAGATGGGAGGGGTTGTGGGTGGCAGCCTTAGAAAATGTGTGTTTGGTGTGGAGAGGGCTCAGTGATCAGCCACAGGGGTTGGATGGTGAGTAGAGTAGGCCTTTCTAGACTGCACTCCCTGCCTCTCTTTCTCTCTCTCTCTCTCTCTCTCTCTCTCTCTCTCTCTCTCTCTCTCTCTCTCACAGTCAGGTTATCCTGTTAGAGGTGAGAGAGAGAGAGAGCGAGAGAGAGAGAGAGAGAGAGAAGTTCTCCAGTGGCAACAGAAAGAATGTGCCATGCTGTGACTGACTAAACCACTCCAGCACAATAATGAGGAGAGCTTTGCACAGTGGAGAGAAACAAAGGAGGAATACAGTACTAGTGAGGAATATATATATATCCATATTTATCCCATCTGTTATATGACAAATACAGAGAACTGTTCTTTAACTGAGAATGGGAAGGCATGTTTTACAGCGATTTATATAACTGGATGGTCTGTTGGCTGCCCCTCAGGCTGTCTTGTCTTCACATATCCTGGTTGCCTGTAGCCTTTCTCCAACGCGTTCGTGTTTCCGCGTCTCTGATTGGCCAGGTCATGTGACACGTACGCCCAATTGTGGGACCGCAAGTTTCTACACTGGTTAAGCTTAGGCCCTCTTTCGAAGTTGGTTAAGGTTAGAGTTTGTCTTAGAGCATGGCGATAGAACGCCTGCCCTGATTCCAAACTCTAACCTTAACCAACTTCGCAGGGGTCGCCTAAGCTTAACCAGTGATAAACTAGGCGTTAGGTAGTTTGCAGGCTGTTCGACCCGGAAATAGGCGCAGAACTTGCCGTCCCACGATTGGCGCACATGTCACATGACCTGGCCAATCAGAGCGCAAAACGGGAACCCGGAAACACGGACGCGTTGGAGAAAAGCTACACGCATCCTGGTTTCCTACTAACTGTACAACTAGTGTGTGTGTGTGTGTGGGGGGGGGGGGGGGGGGGTGGAGTCGGTGCAAGGTGCACATTCATGAAAGAGAATTCCTATTTAAATGTAGTTGAGAGAGTACAATACCCGAGGAGGCTTTTTGCGAGAAAGTCCCACAAGTATCTCTATTCCCTCTGCGTGGAGTTGCATAATGCAGAGTGACATCAGGGAGGTTTGCTGCCACCCCCCCCCCCCCCCTGACTCTGTTAACCCTTTCTGGTCGGGGGCCTTCATGCTGTCCTGGGAGGAGAGGAGGAAGGAAGGGATGGCAGGAAGGATAACCCCATCTGTGATTAGTATGGATCTCAAAGCTAATAGGATTGGAGGAAACAAGCTTGGGTTGTTCTTCTTAGTCACAGATATGTTACTGGAGACTGTGCTTAGGGTCCCGACCAAAGTGGTGTGTTTGAATGAGTGTGTGTTCCTGGCTAAAGCTGTGGCAGGCTGTGCACTTCACCAACTGTTGCCTAGCCCGGCTGTAATTGGTCAAAGGGGATTGTCCTGATTTGATAAACCCCTCTTGGTATTACGTTCTGTGTCTACCTCGCCCTGAGCACAGCAAGGTTGGGGTTCAGTTGTGGGCGGCCCCGTCCCTGAATAAGGGATTCTGGCTCCTCAGCATCACTTTAGACTAGGACTTTTGTCTGTTTAGGTACCATGTAACTATTAACATATTGTGTGAAAGGCCTGGCATTGGTCGCTTTTTGTAGTTTTGGGAGAGAGAAAATCGATGTTGCATTATACATAAATACAATCCTCCGTCTGTGCTCCATTATGGTTGATCAAAAGTGTTTCCCCCCCCAGAAACAATCACATACAAATTATACAGCTACTTTATCTGTTTAATGTCCACAATTTCCTCCCCATGGATGTGTGTCGCCGTATGTTGACTCTGTTTGTTTGTGTGTGTGTCTGTTTGTTTGTTTTTGAATGTGCACAGGAGTGTTGGACATCAGGAAGGTTGGTGACCGGAGGTGACTATCAGAGTAGTCTAGTAGCGACTATAGAACTAAACAGTAGACTCTGCATCTGATGCTCCGTCCAGACTAGCCTAGTCCTCTCACTCTGCTCTCTAGAAAACCTGCAGTGATGTAAAACTCTTATTCATAGTAGAAAACACAACACTGTACCCTACTCTGGTAAACGCATGTGGTTTACCATAGAGGCTCTAGCTCTACTCTAGAACTACTCTACCCTGTCATGGTTTTACGGACTAATCTGTAGCACTGTACTTGTACTGCCTCACCGACCGTCTCTCTTTAGCATAATAACGTGCCGTGTGTGGAGTAGTCTAGTTGTTCTCTAGTCCTATTAGACCAGTATAGAGACTAATATAGTAGAGGTCTCAAATTCCAATACTACGGCCTGTTTTTATGATTGCATCTTCTACGGCATGGTGTGGTTTTCTATCCAATCTAAACTTTGGGCTCAGTAGCACATACAAATGCAATGGGTTTGGTCCGTTGCGTATCAAATCGCTAAGTAGTTTCTTTCTTCTTTTTTTCTTTTGTAGCTGTATTATTATTATGATCATTGTCAAGTCGGTTATAGCAATAGAAACTGTTATGCCTTCATTCCTTCTGGGGGGTTACACCGAAGAGCTACAGAGCGGAGGACAAAGACGGTGGAAAAACCTGACAAAAGCACCGGGGAATATTGGTCTCTTAAACCTGTAAGACGGGGACCAATGGTCCTTGTGTACGTCATTACTTCTGTCAAGAGGTGAGGGTGGCACAAACAAACGCAAACAAACAACATGAGGTTGACGTGCTGTCACGTGTGTGATTGACAGCTCTCTCTCTCTGTCCCGTCCACCTTCCTCCATCCTCGTCTCTCTCTCTCTCACACTGTCTCTCCCCATCTTTTTTTACCGCTGCTTTTGTCTCTCTCTCTCTCTCTCTCTCTCTCTCTCTCTCTCTCTCTCTCTCTCTCTCTCTCTCTCTCTCTCTGTCTGTCTTTCCTTGCAGAGGTGAGATGTGTTTGTGATTGTAGTGCCTGTGTGAGATTCCAGGAGATCACATGTCACATGTTAGTGATGAGGGGAAGGTTGGAGGGGCACCTCTCTGGTGCTGATCCGTTGGACATTCCCAGACATTCCACCTGCACCACATACACACGCAAGCACGCGTGCAAAACACACAGGTTCTAACAACAGCAGACACCGAAGTCTCTAAGCGGTGTTGGGATTTTTGCAGACCTCGTCTGGCTAGTGCAGGGTGTCTGAGCCAGTATGAACCATTGGGTCAAACATGACTTTTTTTTTCCCCAGCAGGTATTTGAGCTTTTAAACCACCCGTCCTCAAGAGAAGATGTCTAATGTTATCCCCTTCTAGAATTTTCTTGATGACTAAAACTGTCCAGTCTTCAACGGAAGTATGAAGAGAATACATTTTTTTTATTTCTTTTTTTAATGCTCACACCATATTGTCCAGTGCTCCATAGTGTGAGGCAAGCACAATTTACCTATCTCAAACTATTATCTACTATCTATTTTCTTGATCCTCCAATCACAACTGTTGCTTTCGTCAGAGGAAAGCTGAGGATTTGGAGGATCAAGAAGAGGACAGAGTTTGAGATGGGTGTGTTTGCTGTGCAACATTTCCTATGCTCTGACATAGGAACAGAGAATTAGAAACGGTTTACTCTAAAGGTCACATATTATGAAAAACATACAATTGGGGTCTCTGATGGACCTACTAACACACAAACGGTGAAATACGACAACCTAGTCGGATGTTTCTGTTGCAGATCATATTTGATCTGCAACGCTTAGTTTGACAGTTTGATCTGAATTCCGTGAGTCAGGCACACCAGAGTTCACACAGAGGTCCAGAGCACAGTGTTGAGGAGCTGCAGATCAATGAACATTAAGCTATGGGAACAGCACTGAAACAGAGGCTAGAATGCATAATCTGAGTGGTATTTTCAACAACAACAACAACAACAACAACAACAAAACTTCAAAGACATGTTTTTGGGATCTCAGAGACTTATATTAACTTGTTGAAAAGCAGTATAATATGTGACCTTTAAGGGATACAATAATAATAATTAAGGATCTAGAAACTAACGAGGAACTATGTTAACAAACTTCAGTTACTCAAGTCTCCAATTTTCTACCTGCTTACCTCTAATGCTAAAAGTGAACTATCAGTTAAATAATATTTGCTCTCACACTTTGTTTAACATAATAGTTCCTCATTAGTTCCGCAGGACTTGATCATTATTTGTGATCCTCTGAGTGTCACCGGAGGGTTTTCTCTTATATAGCATATAGCAACATTACATCATCATATCACAAACACTGTCATTGAGGAAGCGTTCCAGGGTGAAAGGCGATGTGATGTGAGTGCACACCAGTGGAAGACTAAGGTTTTCCCAGTTCACCTGCGTCAAGGCATTAAACCAGTCACTAAACCAACTTTCTCCCTCTCTCTGAATTCCTCCTTCTAGATTGATCCAAAGGTTGCGTTCCCTCGCAGAGCCCAGCCCAAGGTGAGCGAACCGGTGTGGACCGGAGCTTAGGCCCTATTCATTACTTGTGTTGTTGGTTAGCACGTGTCGTCTGTGTTTAGCGTTTCACATTCTATCTAGGCTAATTCCCTTGTAATCAGATGAACATGACCGCCTCTGACATCACTCCACTGTTCCCACGTGATCAGATGAACATGACCGCCTCTGACATCACTCCACTGTTCCCACGTGATCAGATGAACATGACCGCCTCTGACATCACTCCACTGTTCCCACGTGATCAGATGAACATGACCGCCTCTGACATCACTCCACTGTTCCCACGTGATCAGATGAACATGACCGCCTCTGACATCACTCCACTGTTCCCACGTGATCAGATGAACATGACCGCCTCTGACATCACTCCACTGTTCCCACGTGATCATGTGTTTCTGTGTTTCCGATATTCAACACCATCCTTTTTTTTTATTATCAAATTTTTATTTTCAATTTCTTTTTTCAACAACAAACACAACATTGACATCAACAATAATAATAATAATAATAATAACAAGACAATAAAAATAATAAATACAGACTTAAAACTTGAGTAATAATTACAAAATACAAAAAAACAAATACAAAATACAAAATATAGAATATAGAGTACAAAATAAAAAACACTAAACAACACAAAAGACATTAGACATTTCACAATTCCTCCCGCAATCCCCCCCTCCTCCCCCCAAGACCGCCGGATCCCCCAGGACCAACACCCCACCCCCACTCCGCCGCTACATGGTGCTCTTGACCACCTCGGCCACAGCGGTCCACAAATCAATACCTGATTGACCCACCCCAACCACCTGAGCAGTCGATATCTCCAAATAAATAACGTCCAGCAATGTCAGGGACCAGTTATTCAACACCATTCTTATAACTCTCCGCCTAATGAAACAGGTGGCAGTCTCCTCTGTGTGACGTCATCACCTGTCCAGGAAAGTGGAAAGTGTCCAACGTGGCGATGTCTCTCTTGTCTCACGATGCACGAACGCTGGGTACTTGTTGCACATGTATCCCCACTGTTGCCAAATGGGCAGGATGGCGTCAACTTAGGAGGTTGATGTCTTTATCTGATCTATTCCTACGACTGCACAGATTTACTGTATGTGACAGGCTAATATAGAGTTGTGCAACATAAATAGCTATGTTGTATCAAGATATAATAGGGATTATGAACTGTTTTCATTGAGATATCCACATAGACGGGTGTCACTAGAAAAGTGTCATGAACCTGCATCCGTGCAAATAAAAGTTTCATAAACTGGTTTCCTCTTGCAGCTAGTGACCCGGACCAAGAAGATCTTTGTGGGAGGTCTGTCTGTCAACACAACCATAGAGGATGTGAAGCAGTATTTTGACCAGTTTGGAAAAGTAAGTAGAACGTTGGGGCTATGGAACTATAGAGATGTTAAGACGGTCGTTAAAGCTGTTTGGAAGTGTGTCTGTGATTGATATGCTAAGTAATGAATGATGAGGGGCAGCTTGGGGGGAATCGGCACATAACTCAGATGGTATCGCATCCAACAAAGTCAAATTGAAAGTTGTTCCTTAGCAAAGATTCTTGCCTTGAAAAAGTTTGGAATCGAGCGACTATCTGGGAAGGAAGGAGTTACTCGCTCGGGAGAAGCAGAGAAAAGCAGTGGGGAGGGTAGAAGAAAAGGAGAGAGGCTGAAGAGGTATGGAGCAGCAGGCTGAGCTAGGGAGGAGAGGAGGGGAAAAAGTTTTGTGGTGAGTGGTGATGGTGGAGAAGGGGGAGGGATTATCAGAATCTGAATTAATCTGATGTAACAGCTGCTCCTACCCCCAACCCCCTCCTGGCCCGTTACCGTGGTGACCTGGCTTGCCCATTGTCCCTAAGTAATTCAGCGGGTAAGGGTTTTGTGTTGAAGGAGGGGTGGGGGGGCAGGATGGGAGGTGTGGGGTGGTGTGTGTGAGTGTGGGGGGGGGGGGGGGTCAACTCAAGAGTTGGGTTAACAATAACATTAGTTGATCAACGGTCCAAACACACCACAACTAGCCACAAACTTGTTAATTAGTCTGTTTACAGTACACTATTTTCTGCTAACTGCTTTTGAGTACAAATGTTGTGTTTTGTTTAATGTATATATCCATAGATGTGGTGTACAGAGGTTTTTTAGCCTCCACACTGAAGAGGACTTTGAAAGGCAAGGGGAAGAGAATAGATGATAGGCTGACAAAGGCAGGGGGGGCAAGGGGGAGGGCCTGAGAGAGAGAGAGGGTAGAGGTGGAGGCGTGTGAGAGGGAACTGGGGCAAAGATGGGGTGTGGGGGATTTGCTGGGCCTTTGTACAAAGCTAGACAAATATTTTGCCAGTTTATACAGAAGTTAGTTATTTGCATACAGGAGTTCTGTGGACCACTCTCACACAACTTGAATAATATGAACCAACAGAAGTTTGTGAATTAGAAGACAAAATCAATACAGTTCGGCGGACCTTATGAATTGCTAGCGAGAGGAACAACTGCTATAGATATTAATAACACCTAAACATTTTATGACAGCAGACTCTCAGGTGGAGCATTTTTGTATATGCAGTCGTGTTTCCGATTAGAAGTTACTTTGTTAACCAATGCCATGGGAGTTGTCCTGACGGTCCACTCCAGTATAAGATCGCGTGGACTTTGGAGAGAGAGAGAGAAACAGGGACGGGGAACGGTGAAATGTAGGCTCCAGCCATCCATGGAAGTTCCTGATTAGACTGCCTCACTGGACCTTTTGTCTCCTGTCCTGTTTGGGACAAAGGGGTGGAGAGAGCGATGGGTAGAGAATAACAGGGAAGATGAGAGGTGGAAAAAAAGGGATAAGGGGGAATATTGTCCAGTAACGCCATTAAAAACGCCCAGTGTTTGAAAGATTGGGCATTAACATGCAATTAACTCACTTCGGAAGAACGTTCGACTTTTACTGTCCCCCACTATTGACAATTTGATTGTCAAATCCTCGGTGGTGGTAGGGGGGGGGGGGGGGGGGGGGGGGTTATGTGTGTCTTTGTTGTTAGGGTCAAGTTTTTAGTGTCTGTTCAAAACAGCTCTTATTGACTTGAATCGTTGCTCAACACATATCATTGCGGAGATCATAGTATTATGTATCAAACTGTGACGGGCAGGACAGTGGCTTGTCGGGGGGCAGGACAGTGGCTTGTCGGGGGTTAAGAGGTGATGGGCAAATGTCAGGGTGGAAGGAGTCTGTGATTTGAGAGGGCTCAGGCCAACAGGTTTTCTTTCATGCTGGCCAGAGGCCCTCCTCCCTCACCCTTGACCTTTCAGTAGGCAAGCTGCCCTTGGGGGTCCAAACACACACACACACACAATGTGTCAATACTAGGCAACACCACAGACGCGTGTGAGTATGTGGCTCTGTTAAAATGATGAGTAGGATCATGATGTAAATCAACCTTATTATAGACCATCTAAAGAGCACAGATGAATTTATCAAATGTTTAGAGTTCATTCTAACATCTGTGTGGGGGGGGGGGGGGCGTATGTGCTAGGACCAGTATGTTTGTGTGTGTGTGTGTGTGTGTGTGTGCGCGTGCGTGTACGTTTCATTTTTTTACATGAGAAGCTATGGATCTATATGAAAGAGACACCTGTGTCTATGCTATGCAGAGGGAGGGCCAGAGGGGGAGGTCAAAGGGAGAAGAAGAAGAAGAGAATTATGGTTGGCTGTGCCAACAAACAAAGCCTCTGTTTCCCTTTGTTCTCTGGCTCCCTCCCTTTGTCTCTGTTCTCCTCCCCTTCCACTCTGCCCCACTCTGTTTTGCATCCACCACTTACTCCTCTCACTCTCTCTCTCTCTCTCTCTCTCTCTCTCTCTCTCTCTCTCTCTCTCTCTCTCTCTCTCTCTCTCTCCTCCAGTAGTCTCTGTCTCTCTATGTTCCGTTTCACCATATCTCCACCTGTCTCTGTTCTTCTCATTATCGGCCTCCTCTCATCAAGTCCACCTGCCCACTAGATTCCCCTCTGCTTGTGGCCGTCCACCTCTCCAATGTTGCCTCTCTCTCTCCTC